>NW_027466510.1:252500-382500 GCF_050575085.1 Anarhichas minor
AATATTCAGACTTATATATTATATTATTAAATGCCTGAAACACAACAAACAACTACAGATGAATGAAAACCCGTCGAGTTTTTAAAGCTGAAACTCACACGTCGCTTTGATGCGTGTAGACGCGGTCAAATAAAGCTTCTGGTGCCATCCACTTCACCGGGAGACGACCCTGGAGACATGGAGACATGAAGACACGTAGACATGAAGACACAAAGACACGGAGACACGTAGACATGAAGACATGAAGACACAAAGACACGTAGACATGAAGACACAAAGATATGGAGACATGTAGACACAAAGATATGTAGACATGAAGACATGGAGACACGTAGACATGAAGAGACAAAGATATGTAGACATGAAGACACAAAGATATGTAGACATGAAGACATGGAGACACGTAGACATGAAGAGACAAAGATATGGAGACATGTAGACACAAAGATATGTAGACATGGAGACACGTAGACATGAAGAGACAAAGATATGTAGACATGAAGACATGTAGACATGAAGACACAAAGACACGGAGACACGTAGACATGAAGACACAGACACGTAGACATGAAGACAAAGACACGGAGACATGAAGACACAAAGACACAAAGACACGTAGACACGAAGACACAAAGACACGGAGACACGTAGACACGTAGACATGTAGACATGTAGACACGTAGACACGTAGACATGTAGACACGTAGACATGTAGACATGTAGACACGTAGACATGAAGACACAAAGATATGGAGACATGTAGACACAAAGATATGTAGACATGAAGACATGTAGACATGTAGACATGAAGACACAAAAATATGTAGACATGTAGACATGAAGACATGGAGACACGTAGACATGAAGACACAAAGATATGTAGACATGAAGACATGTAGACATGAAGACACAAAGACACGGAGACACGTAGACATGAAGACACAAAGACACGGAGACACGAAGACACGTAGACATGAAGACACAAAGACACGTAGACATGAAGACACAAAGACACGGAGACATGAAGACATGTAGACACGTAGACATGTAGACACGTAGACATGAAGACACAAAGACACGTAGACATGAAGACACAAAGACACGGAGACATGAAGACACGTAGACATGAAGACACAAAGACATGTAGACATGAAGACACGAAGATATGTAGACATGAAGATACGTAGACATGAAGACATGGAGACATGTAGACACAAAGATATGGAGACATGGAGACATGGAGACATGTAGACATGAAGACACGTAGACATGAAGACACAAAGATATGGAGACATGGACACATGAAGACACAAAGATATGGAGACATGGAGACATGTAGACATGAAGACACAGACATGAAGACACAAAGACATGGAGACATGTAGACATGAAGACACAATGATATGGAGACATGGAGACATGTAGACATGTAGACATGAAGACACAAAGATATGTAGACATGAAGACATGGAGACGCGTAGCCATGAAGACACAAAGATATGGAGACATGTAGACATGTAGACATGAAGCCATGTAGACATGAAGACACAAAGATATGTAGACATGAAGACATGGAGACACGTAGACATGAAGACACAAAGATATGGAGACATGTAGACATGAAGACACAAAGATATGTAGACATGAAGACATGGAGACACGTAGACATGAAGACAAAAATATGGAGACATGTAGACATGAAGACATGACACAAAGATATGTAGACATGTAGACATGAAGACACGTAGACATGAAGACACGAAGACATGAAGACACGTAGACATGAAGACACGTAGACATGAAGACAAAGATATGTAGACATGTAGACACAAAGATATGTAGACATGAAGACATGAAGACATGGAGACACAGACACAAAGATATGTAGACATGTAGACATGAAGACATGGAGACACGTAGACATGAAGACAAAGATATGTAGACATGAAGACATGTAGACATGAAGACACGAAGACACGTAGACATGAAGACACGAAGACACGTAGACATGAAGACACAAAGACATGGAGACACGTAGACACGAAGACATGAAGACACGAAGACATGAAGACACAAAGACATGGAGACATGTAGACATGAAGACACGTAGACATGAAGACATGTAGACATGCAGACACAAAGATATGTAGACATGAAGACACGTAGACATGAAGACACAAAGATATGGAGACATGTAGACATGAAGACATGAAGACACAAAGACATGGAGACATGTAGACATGAAGACACGTAGACATGAAGACATGAAGACACAAAGATATGTAGACATGAAGACATGGAGACACGTAGACATGAAGACACAAAGATATAGAGACATGGAGACATGTAGACATGAAGACACAAAGATATGTAGACATGAAGACATGTAGACATGAAGACACGAAGACACGTAGACATGAAGACACGAAGACACGTAGACATGAAGACACAAAGACATGGAGACATGTAGACACGAAGACACAAAGACATGGAGACATGAAGACACGTAGACATGTAGACATGAAGACACGAAGACATGAAGACACAAAGACATGGAGACATGGAGACATGAAGACACGTAGACATGAAGACATGTAGACATGAAGACACAAAGATATGTAGACATGAAGACATGGAGACACGTAGACATGAAGACACAAAGATATGGAGACATGTAGACATGAAGACATGAAGACACAAAGACATGTAGACATGAAGACACGTAGACATGAAGACATGAAGACACAAAGATATGTAGACATGAAGACATGGAGACACGTAGACATGAAGACACAAAGATATAGAGACATGGAGACATGTAGACATGAAGACACAAAGATATGTAGACATGAAGACATGGAGACACGTAGACATGAAGACACAAAAATATGGAGACATGGAGACATATAGACATGACACAAAGATATGTAGACATGTAGACATGAAGACATGAAGACACAAAGACATGTAGACATGTAGACATGAAGACATGAAGACACAAAGATATGTAGACATGAAGACATGGAGACACGTAGACATGAAGACACAAAGATATGTAGACATGAAGACATGTAGACATGAAGACACAAAGATATGTAGACATGAAGACATGGAGACATGGAGACACGTAGACATGAAGACACAAAAATATGGAGACATGGAGACATGTAGACATGACACAAAGATACGTAGACATGAAGACACGTAGACATGAAGACACGAAGACATGAAGACACAAAGATATGTAGACATGAAGACACGTAGACATGAAGACAGGAAGACACGTAGACATGAAGACAAAGATATGGAGACATGTAGACACAAAGATATGTAGACACGTAGACATGAAGACATGGAGACACGTAGACATGAAGACACAAAGATATGGAGACATGGAGACATGTAGACATGAAGACACAAAGATATGTAGACATGTAGACATGAAGACATGGAGACACGTAGACATGAAGACACAAAGATATGTAGACATGAAGACATGTAGACATGAAGACACGAAGACACGTAGACATGAAGATATGGAGACATGGAGACATGGAGACATGGAGACATGTAGACATGAGGACATGAGGTAGTCTTACGTTGGTGGTCTTCTTGTAGTAGTCGATGTGGTGGACGTCTCGAGCGAGACCGAAGTCAGCGATCTTCATGACGTCGTCTTCTGTGACCAACACGTTCCGGGCCGCCAGGTCTCTGTGAATACACTGAGAGGAGACACAGCAGCGTTACATTGTCTTCAATTTTATTGTAGTCAAAGTTTCACAGAATTTTTGTCACATTAGTTTCACTGAGGAGCTCAGAATTTAATGAAAGTTTCGGTTGCTTTCTCCGATGGAAGCGTTCGTCACACATGGTGTGTTCAAGGACATGAGAATCTGACAATAATGACGTTTTTTACAGCTTCTGTCTGTGATAAACGGTGTAGTTTTGGCGATCGTTTAAAGAAAACATGCTTTTCGATCCAGCCGGCGGGTTTTGCGGTTCAGAGGTTTACTGACGGGGCGTTTCAGATTCACACTGACTGACCTTCTTGGAGGCCAGGTAGGCCATCCCTCGGGCCACCTGGTACGCAGCCGACACCAGCTCCCTAACCTCCAGACTTCCCAGAGACGCCTGCCTCGGCCCGCTCCAGTACTCCAACCCGACCGGTCGGCGAGTGCGGAGGAACTCCCTCAGGTTCCCCTGCGAGGCGTACTCCACCACCACGTACAGGGGGCCTAACGGACGAGGACGAGGTCAACCGTTAACATCTGGACAACACACATCAACACCGACAGGTCGTCACTCATCGTGAACACACTCACCGCCCTGAGTGCACGCTCCCAGCAGGTTGATGATGTTCTTGTGTTTGCCGATCATCTTCATCATCTCCATCTCGGAGATCAGGTCAGAAAGGTCCTTCTCTGTGGCGTCCGCTGCACACGACAACAAGACGGCCTCGGGTCAAAGGTCAAATCATTCTGACTCTCATGTGAAGAGAGTGAGTGGATCAACATCTGGACTATAAGAATAAACTAAAAGAATATTGAACTAATTAATATCAACATGAAACTACCCCAGTTGATTACTTATATTAAGACAATTTATAATACAATTTTTCTGAAATGTTATGTTTAAATATGCAAATGTCAACGTCATTCAGTTTCGAAAGCAGCTCTCACCTTTCAGCATCTTCACAGCCACCTTAGAGAGGCGCGTCGGTTTATTTCTGTCGACCCCAACGGCTTCGGCCAGAACCACCTGACCGAAACATCCTTCACCCAGCGGCTTCCCCAGAGTCAGCCTGAGGACGACACGCAGCAGACATGTTACCGACATGTTATCAATACGTTAGACATGTTACAGACATGTTATCAATACGTTAGACATGTTACAGACATGTTATCAATACATTAGACATGTTACAGACATGTTATCAATACGTTAGACATGTTACAGACATGTTATCAATACATTAGACATGTTACAGACATGTTATCAATACGTTAGACATGTTACTGACATGTTATCAATACGTTTGACATGTTACAGACATGTTATCAATACATTAGACATGTTACAGACATGTTATCAATATGTTAAACATGTTACCGTCATGTTATCAATACACTAGACATGTTACGACATGTTATCAATACGCTAGACATGTTACTGACATGTTATCAATACGTTAGACATGTTACAGACATGTTATCAATACGTTAGACATGTTACAGACATGTTATCAATACGCTAGACATGTTACCGACATGTTATCAATACGTTAGACATGTTACTGACATGTTATCAATACGTTAGACATGTTACAGACATGTTATCAATACGCTAGACATGCAGTCAGTCACTAAATACAGGAAATAAACCAGAATCAGGTGAAACCACAGACCTTATATAAGAAGTGGTAGAGACCTGTCAATCACTGTGTAGCCCCGCCCTAAAGCATCCACTGCTTTATGGTCTGTTTGACTCTAAATGGACCATAATGTACTAAATGAACATCATGCTGTATTGAAGAAGACTTGAAACTAGAGATTGAGACCATAAACTCATGTTTACAATGTTTACTGAGGTAATAAATCAAGAGAGAAGTAGAGTCATTTTCTCATAGACTTCTATACAACCAGAGGAGTCGCCCCCTGGTGGACACTAGAGAGAATGCAGGTTTAACACATGAAGCTTTGGAGGTTGTCTCCTGGGTGTAACAGAAACATGAAGCTCTCCAGTAGAGTTGAACCTGCAGAATGTCATACCTGTCACGAGGAAGCTCCCAGGCGGGATCGTAGGGGAGTTCGTACTCCGACACTCCCGTCAGGATGGTGGTGGCGCCGCTGGAGAGACGAGACTGACGCATCAAACACATCCCCGACTGGAGGGAGGACGAGGACGAGGACTCGACCGACACCTGCAGAGGGAGGAGAGACTCTGTTGTTTTGTGTTTTCATCAAAGACACAAGACTCCATTGACAGAAACAGTAATGTTGGTGTTTTAAAACTGTGTTTCCAGAACTCCTTCTGGGAACCAACTTTTACAAAAATGATCTATAAATCATGAGAAGAGTTGATTTGCTTTTAACTAACGTTCCTGACCGTTATCACCTCATTTAATCTTGAACAAGTAAAGCAGACATCTAGAAGAGATACATGTTTGATAAATCACAACCTTGTTTTCTGCTTGTGTTATTGAAAATATACGCATGTGAAATACTTTATAATGAGATCTTAACCCCAGAGTTTTGTATTAAACAGATAGAGTCAGACAAAGTGTAGTTAGTCCTGACGTTAATGTGATCTCTGTGGTGATGTCGGGTCTGCTGGTTTTACTCCAGTCAGCAGTAACGAACAGGAAGTGGAACAAGCCAGAGAGAAGAGCTACCTGTCTCCTCAGAGGGAGGCTCTTGGCTAACTTCTGGACGGCCAGCTGGCTGCTGAAGTCGCTCTTCTTCGGGGCGCAGCAGAGTCTGCAGACGACCGCCGTGGCCGTGAGGATGATGATGATGAAGAAGCCCAGGCAGTACATGAAGATCTCCAGGTACGTCTGAGAGTGCAGCGGGGCGGGAGGCAGGTCTGAGACCAGAGAGAGAGAGAGAGAGAGAGAGAGAGAGCAAATCAATATGGTGGACGGTTCCTGCAGGAGGAGCTCCAGAATGTCGTACCGTACCGTCGACGACGGTGAGCCACGCCGAGTGATGAGAGACGCCGATGGAGTTTGCCGCCAGACAGGTGTACTCGCCTGAATCGCCCAGAGTCACGTTCCTCAGAGTCAGAACCTCCATCTCTTTATCGGTCGTGTTCAAACCCACCGTCTGGAAGAGAAACACAGAAATGTCACGAGAAATAAAAACTAAAATGCAACAACTGACTTCCTGTCTGTGGCTCTCAGCTTCAGCTTCCTACTAAAGACGTTCATCTTTACAAACACAGACTATATATATACACACACACACACATATACAACAGGAGGAACTGTGCACTGCTTGGGTACTATTTTCAGCGGCGGATTAATTCACATTTGGTGAGTATTCGTGGCAGCGGTGTGTACGTGAGGATGACTCAAAGTAAAGTACAGATGTTGTGTTCATGGTTGTTTACAGGATGTTTTGACAAGAAGAAAAACAAAGAATTCCAGCAGACACCAGACCGTGAGAGGGGCGATACACAGACAACAAAATGTAAATTAAAGTTGTACGTTTGACTCTGGTATTCTCTGAGAATAAAGTTGTAAATTTACAAAAATAAATTCAAGAAAATGTACAAGAAAAAAAAGATTTATATTTACTATAAATATGGGAACATTATTTTATATTATAGAGTCATAAATCTGCAAGAAAATACTAGTCACAACTTTACAGGAACCACATAAACTCTGGTAAAGTTGAATTACGTAATACCCCCCCCTGCTTACCTACAATGACTGATTCCTGCTGCTGTTCCACTGAACAGCTGGTGGCGCTAATGAGCAAAGAGGCGCGAACAGAAGCAGAGAAGAAGAAGATTGCGAGCTGATAAATGTGGCCGTAAACAACGAAGGACTTAAAATAGTCACAACAAGCTGCTCTGCAAATGCATTTCTGTAAACGACTTTTGTTTGTTTACAAGAGAACCTCCAGCGGGCTGCTTTACATGCTGCTGTCGTGATGTCAGAACGATGAACGTGGAGCAGCTGTGCATCAAAGAAGGAGAACGTAGTTCTGATGCATTGAACACATTGAAGCTGCTTCTGCATGAATCTGCATCGTTTTCTGTTTTGATTATTATTATTTTCTTCATTTGTTCGTTTATCCCCCCCCCCCCCCCCCGAGCTGCCCTTCAGACTGACTGGTTAAGAGAATAATTAAATGGCTGTTTTTAAAGCGTCTCTTTTCATTGTGACTGTAAGAGGTAGATGATAGTAATCCGTGCCACAACAAACCACACGAGCGTCTTTCATCGCGAGTCCACAACACTTCACAGATGTGGTTTGAATCGGCTCAGTCAGAGACGCATGAAACAGAGCTCATGCAGTGAGAAGACACCGCGAGAGAAGCTAACAAACACGCTTGACTTTTATAGCGTTGAATCACAGCAGAGCTCGTCCCGATACGCTGCTGCCCTCAGTTATAAACAGACTGATGAGGAGGTACTGAGCGCATATTACACTTCAAGTGTGACATATTTTCTAAGTTGCACCATTAAAGCTGAAGGAACATCTCAGCTGGTAAAGATTTTAGGGAAGTCTGAGTCGTAGAAATAATTAATCTAAATCAACGTAGCAGGGCGGTCAGAGCGGCGGCCATTTTTATGTAGCATTGCTATTGTGGCCGCTGTCGCGGGCTAACGTCTGTATAAACTTAACAGACTCACGCTAACGCTCACTGAAGGGAGGTTTTGCAGCAACGACTAAGCAGGAGTGGAGTAGTAACGTTATGAAATAAATAAGTACAATTTAACAACCTTGAGGACGAGGACGTAAGGGTGTCCGTCCGGAGCCTCTCGGCTGCCGTTGACGGTGATGTGTTTGAGCCACTGGATGTGAGGCTGCGGGTCGCTGAACACTCGACACACAAACTCCACGTTACGACCGACAACCGCCGTTTGGTTGGCCGGCAGACCGGCCTGCAGGATCGGTCTGTGAGGAGAACGCTCTGCAGAGGAAAGTTTAACAAGAACGAGTTAGAGGTAAACCAGCAACACATTCATTCACCATCATCAGGGTTAGTTTAGTCCACAGGTTTCTCCTGTTCTCTCATCCAAACACAGAGCTTCTTGGTGTTCTGACAACAGAGACAGAAAGGTCCTTTTGAAGGCCTCGCCTCGGAATCTACCCATCAAAGTCTAGGTAGTGTCTCGATCTCAAGACACTCCGGTCTTGGTCTTTGCTTAACCTCAACCACTCAAAGTCGTGGTCTTGAATTGGTCTGGAGACACTCTGGTCTTGGTCTTTCCTTGGTCTCAACCTCTCACGGTCTTGGTTTTGTCTCTGTCCCTAGACACTCTGGTCTTGGTCTCGACTCAGTCTTAACCCTTCAAAGTCTTGCTCTTGACCCGTGTTTCAGTGTGGACAGAGATCTTTATAAAAAGGACGTGGAGATGGATGTAGTCCAAATCTCACAGGTGTAACTTCTTACCAACTACGTCCAGCAGGTAGGTGTGTTTGAGGCTCCCGTACTCGTTCTCCACCACACAGGTGTAGTTCCCTTTATCCGACGGAACCACAGACTCCATGATCAGAGTCCACATGTGGTCTCTGATCTGAAAGATCGAGGAGATAACGAATAAAAACAGAACTCACAGATACGAGCAGTTGGACTCCTGCTGTTCTCTGAACCTCACCTTGAACCCTCCGATCCTCTGGTCCTTCCTGAACACCTTCCCGTTCTTGTACCAGCGCAGGGAGGGAACCGGGTTTCCTGTCGCCTGGCAACGAAACTTCACCGTCCTGCTGGCGGGGACGGCGTGGAGCTGCTTCTCCATCTTGTCCGGCATCACCCACTGCGGCAACGACACTGACGAGGCACAAAAACATCAACGTCACTTGTGTTTGCGGAGAGTCCGTGTTCTCATCATCACAAGCAAACAGAAAAAGAGAAAAGAGGAGTCGGAGGCTTACTCTGGAGCTTCTCGGTGCTCGTCGACAGCTCGTTGGACAGCTTGTTTTCCTCTGAGGACGACTCGTCGTCCTCTTCGTCTTCAGAGGATTTCACTGCGTCGGCTACAGAAGCAGTGTAAATGTTTAGAAGCTGTTCATAAACTCTGCTGGTGTGTGTTCAGGTGTCGGGGCTTCCTCTCTGAAGTCCTTCTGACAGACAATGAAACCGGTTTGTGGATTAACCTCTGACCTCTGACCCCGGCTCAGTGAGTGAGGTTCAGACAGGAGCCGTCGCCACAGCACAGTGCTTCACTAACCGACCACTTCCTAAACTTCAGAGACCTCCTCCCTCCCAGCCCGGCCATTAACAGCAACCCCCCCACACACAGTTATTAATATTTCCTTTGAACCCTCTCCGACTTTAAAACTACAACACTTCCCCAGAATATCTTTAAAAAATGAGTTTTATCCAGAACCCGCTCAGGTGGTTCTACTGAAAACACTTTTATATTCCAAAGGTTTCCATCTAGAACCCTGAAGGACCGGGGCTGATGTGGTGCAGCTCGACCCACAACAATCCTGGTTCTCCATCACAGTGTTTGAGGGTGTGAGCTGGGAGGATCCATCCTTTCAACAATCCTTTCAAGAACCCTTTCTTCCAAAAAGCGGTTCTCAATGGAACCCGTAACCTCACAAAGAAGCCTTGCTTCAGAATCAAAGGGTTCTTGGTAGGAAGAACCCTTGGAACCCTTATTTCCCAGAGAATCCTCCCTTAAACACAACCCCCCCCCCCCCCCATCATGACTGTGGTCCTGCTGAAGGTGAACAGCAGAAACTCTGGATACAAAAACAACCGAGTAAAACTGGGAATCTCTGGAAAAACAAACTTCTGTTGTGGAGCTGAAAATATAAATTATGACAAATGTGCAGCTTCTGTTAAACACATCAAAGAGTTTATAAGAAGAGCAGTGTGTGCTGGTTACACTGGGCTGGCTTTAGGGAGTTCATGGCACTTACAGGAACATTTAACTGAGTTTATCCTCTCGCAGAGCGTAAAGGAGGGAGGAGGGTTCATAACGCAGAGGATCCAAGCGAGCGAGGTGGGAAATTGAAAGCAGGCTTTGTTTCTCAAAAAGAGGCTCAATGTGACGAGTTCTTGACTGAAGAGAAAAATGAGACTTTACGGGCTGAAAAACAACAGAACCACGGAGAGTCTCCGTCAGCTGGAGTCCAGATGTTTGGAACTAAACAAACAGAAGGTAGATACACATTCATATGACAGAGTCTGAGTGTGTCTGGACAGGATACACAGACCAGGACCAGGACCAGAACCAGGACCCCAGAGCCTCAGCCACACCATCTAAAATCACTCTAACCAGTTTCAGATGCCTCAGAGCCCAAAAACAGCCAAACCTTCTTTTCCTGTTAAAGACATTGTCTCACTGGAAAGTTTGAAAAGCTTTTATACAATAAAGAGCCTCAAACCACAGCGGAGAACATGAAAGAGCCTCAAACACACAAACACCACTTCACCACTGTTGACTTTTAGTATTCACTATCAGATGTATTTACAAAGTACGTGATACTTTTCTGAATCTCTTGATGCACAGAAACAGAACTAACAGCTACGGTCGTGAACAACGAAGGTAAAATAAACAAGTAAAGGTAAAGAATAGACTAAGACTGTTAACATATGTTGTTTGTATAAATATAACATGATTGTATATAAAAAAGTACGACTACTTTTACCACTTATATACAACTACTTCCAAAAAGTTGTAGAGTACTTAATTGGTCACTGAAGACGTATTGTGGTTTAATAATAATAAGATCAAAGAGCTCTCAAATACAACCAGCAGTGGTTTAACGGACCGTAGTTGACATTTTAACATTTTAACATTTTAACCATCATAGTCTACGAGCAATACTCAGTAGAACATGCGTTTCTAGTCTCTGATCTCTGATCATGTTTCATTGTAAACAACCAATCAGAGGAGAGCTAGTAATGTTAGCAGCACCGCTAACGGCTAACCAACAGGAGGAGAGCTAGTAACGTTAGCAGCACCGCTAACGGCTAACCAACAGGAGGAGAGCTAGTAACGTTAGCAGCACCGCTAACGGCTAACCAACAGGAGGAGAGCTAGTAACGTTAGCAGCACCGCTAACGGCTAACCAACAGGAGGAGAGCTAGTAACGTTAGCAGCACTGCTAACGGCTAACCAACAGGAGGAGAGCTAGTAACGTTAGCAGCACCGCTAACGGCTAACCAACAGGAGGAGAGCTAGTAACGTTAGCAGCACCGCTAACGGCTAACCAACGGAGGTTCACTTCAGTTACATGATGATGCCTTCAGGCTCTGCTCAGTGAACATGAGTACTGGCTGAAGGTACATTATAACGTTATCATGATGTGTTCACATGTCATCTGTAAAATGTAGTTTTGGTGATAAACTTAAATAAATCCAGTAGTTTGAAGGAGATGTTTTCACATGAATATAAAACAGATATTAGAGATGAATTATGATGTTTAACTTCTAACACGAGCTCTAAGAACATTATAACACATTATTAAACATAATAATGAAGAGATGTATTATTTCCTTATTTGAATTGTGTGTTTTTATGCAAATACCCTGAATAAATGACTATAACAAAGTAAAAGGACAACATCTGACGAATGTTCAAGTTTGGTTAAAACTCGTCACTTTTTACCCAGCCGTCCAATCACAGTGGGGGAGGGGCGGGAGCACAAAGAAGTGTTTTATTACGAGTATGTTTTGTTCTTTTGTGATTTTACTCTTGACTTCATGGTGTCCTCATGTCTCAAGCACTAGACCACAAAAACACAAAGAAAAGCTACAAAACGTGGTATTTGAGAAGCTCAGGAACTTTTTGGCACTTTTTTATGCTTCATTACCAAAATGGTGACACGTACATTTGCTGCCTGTCGATTAATTAATTGTTTCAAGACTTCCTCCCTTGAGGACTGAAACAACAGATCTACTTCATCATCTGTTCATGCAGAAGCTGAAGAGAGTCTCACCTGTGTCCGTGTCCTCGGTGGCCGGTCTGGACCGAGTCTGAGGAAACTGGAACAGCAGAACCAGCAGGATGCAGGACAGCAGCAGCCGGAGGCAGCGGGGGGGAAACATGTTGTCCTCACTTCCTGTCTGGGGACGAGTCAGATTCATGGTTTAGGTTATTTACTGCAGATTGTGTTTGTGTCACTGATCATCAGTAACACGATGTTCTGTGAAGAAACAAGAAGACAACGAGTGGAACCGGCAAACCGACATAAACCAGCCAGCAGACAACCTCCGGTTCTTTAAGAGAAGTCAAAGCTTCATGTGTTAAAGCTGCATTCTCTCTAGTGTCCACCAGGGGGCGACTCCTCTGGTTGTATAGAAGTCTATGAGAAAATGACTCTACTTCTCTCTTGATTTATTACCTCAGTCTCTACGTCACTCCTCAGAGATCTGTTAGAGGACAGGAAATGCTCATTGTCCGATGATGATGGATTTAAAGAACTATCAATGTGAAACATATCAATCCGTCTCTAGCTGCAGCTTCTACGATGTTTACATCATCTGATTATCTTTAATATATTATATATTATATTATATGTTTGGACAAAATAAGCTTTTTTCTTACATTTTATAGACGTAACTTTTCATCATAACAAACGTAAATACATAAATCAGTTATGAAAACAATAATTTCTTGTTGCAGGCCTCCTAAAGCACCAACAGAGAGAGTTTTACAGCCTGGTGAATAAAAGTGAATTAATTAAAGTAATTAAAGAAACAAAACTTTTAAAATGAGTTCACACAGGAAACCAGTGGCTGCTGGGAAAAAAACATGCAAAGCCACCAGGACTGATTCTCTGGTGTTTCCTCTCGGGCTGCTCACACCTGTGCCCCCCCCCCCCCCCATCTCACCTGTTGCTACTAAATAACTGTCGAGTGTCAAACTCACACTGACGGACTAAACAAACACAGAGACCATCTGCTGCCTGAGGCACCATGAAGGTGTGAAATCAGAGGAATGCAAACTATAAATCAGATAAATGTTGGAACAACAGCGTCAAATCATACTCATGCTTTATATTTATACTAGTACACACTGCAGCTTATAAAGTACACACTGGTACTGCAGTATGCATTCTGTAGGAAGTACTACTTCCTCATAACGTGACACGGTGACCCTGCTGCTCGTATATCTGCTGTGCAAAGGATTGTGGGTCAGTAATAATATATCAGTTATAATATTAATAGTTAACTTCAGCTAGAAAGAGACGTGATCACTGAAGGAGTGTTAGAGGACAGTGAATGCATCATCATCTTCATCTTCATTATCTTATGAGCCTCATAAACAAGATGGACGCTGGTTGGCTGCCATCAGTGAGCCCTCAGAGTGTGTCCTTCAGCTTCATGCTGCACACACACACACACACACACACACACACACACACACACACACACAGGTTTATGGAGAACATTATTAATACACACTTAGATAAATGAGACTCTTTGTGATCCTCACAGAGTTTCACAGAAACCTTCCTGTTGAAGACGTTCTGAAGCCTCCGGTCCATCGTTCTGGCCGTCGCCATCTTGTTTTTTTTCAAGATCTACGAGAACAAATCATCTTCACGGCACGCCGATCGTTCAGTGGTGGAACTGATCATTTTGATGGTATGTGTTGAAATCAATCAATGAAGTTCCGTTGGTTTCATCTTTAACCGCTCATCTTGTTCAGGTCCTGAAGGCCGGCGTCACCTGCTCAGGTCTCCAGACCATCACCGGACCAACACATCGAGACAAACAACCCCTCACTCACATCCTGCACCTACCAACGATTTAGGGTCATCGATCAACCTAAACTCTCTTTGGACTGAGGGGGGAACCCGGAGAACCCGGAGAGAACCCTCGCTGCCACGAGGAGAACATGCAACCTCCCCACAGACGGGAATCAAACCTCCTGCTGTTATCGGATGATGTCTTAAGAACATGAGGCAGTGATTTAAACCGTTTCAACATCTGGACGGAGTGGAATGGTTTGAAGCATCAGATTTCAGACGCTCTTGAACGCTCTTGAACGCTTCGTCTCCTCGGCTCGGAATAACTTTCCTCCTCTCCGGTAAACTTCACCTACACACCACATTCTGCAGCTCTGAATACTTTCTACTAACACGGAGACGCACGAAACCACAAAACATGTGAGCTGGAAAAACCAGACGCAGACAAACAGGAAGCTGAAAGCAGCTCTGGGTCAGACGTTAAACAGCTTCATTAAGAGGAGAAATAAAACCTTTAACTGATAGAAATCCACATGGAACTCCACCAGCTGATCACTTATACCGAGACACATGGTTATGTATCACGCGTGTTATGAATATGTGTTTTAAAGGCATTATCTTATTAAATATGTGTCATTTTCATACATTTCCAGAACATAAATCTAAACTTTGGATAAAGTCAGGTTCAAAACTCTGGTTCATGTTGTTGACGTGTTAGAGTCAAAGGCTTAAAGAGGGGACTCATGATATCTCCATAATAAAATCTATTCCCTCATGTTTGTATTAATAAATGTGTATAAATGAGTGTGTGAGTGATGTGTGAACCTTCAGCACACAGAGAGGAATGAACGTGTGAAGTTTGGTGAATGTAAGAGCTGCTGAAGTGGAGATTTATCATCAGAGTCTGAGAACAAACTCATTGAGAGGAAACGTCCTTTAAAGAGACGTTTAGTTGCATTACAGACATTTAGAGACTCTACAGGTGAACACATGAACTCACAGATATCACCATGAAACTTCACCACTTCATCACTCACATTAAGAAGACTCTACAGGTGAATAGGGTCACAACATGAACTCATAGATATCACCATGAGACTTCACCACTTCATCACTCACATTAAGAAGACTACAGGTGAATAGGGTCACAACATGAACTCATAGATATCACCATGAAACATCACCACTTCATCACTCACATTAAGAAGACTCTACAGGTGAATAGGGTCACAACATGACCTCATAGATATCACCATGAAACATCACCACTTCATCACTCACATTAAGAAGACTCTACAGGTGAATAGGGTCACAACATGAACTCATAGATATCACCATGAGACTTCACCACTTCATCACTCACATTAAGAAGACTCTACAGGTGAATAGGGTCACAACATGACCTCATAGATATCACCATGAAACATCACCACTTCATCACTCACATTAAGAAGACTCTACAGGTGAATAGGGTCACAACATGAACTCATAGATATCACCATGAAACATCACCACTTCATCACTCACATTAAGAAGACTCTACAGGTGAATAGGGTCACAACATGACCTCATAGATATCACCATGAAACATCACCACTTCATCACTCACATTAAGAAGACTCTACAGGTGAATAGGGTCACAACATGACCTCATAGATATCACCATGAAACATCACCACTTCATCACTCACATTAAGAAGACTCTACAGGTGAATAGAGTCACAACATGAACTCATAGATAACACCATGAAACTTCACCACTTCATCACTCACATTAAGAAGACTACAGGTGAATAAGGTCACAACATGAACTCATAGATATCACCATGAAACTTCACCACTTCATCACTCACATTAATAAGAAGACTCTACAGGTGAATAGGGTCACAACATGAACTCATAGATAACACCATGAAACTTCACCACTTCATCACTCACATTAAGAAGACTCTACAGGTGAATAGGGTCACAACATGAACTCATAGATAACACCATGAAACTTCACCACTTCATCACTCACATTAAGAAGACTACAGGTGAATAAGGTCACAACATGAACTCATAGATATCACCATGAAACTTCACCACTTCATCACTCACATTAAGAAGACTACAGGTGAATAAGGTCACAACATGAACTCATAGATAACACCATGAAACTTCACCACTTCATCACTCACATTAAGAAGACTACAGGTGAATAAGGTCACAACATGAACTCATAGATAACACCATGAAACTTCACCACTTCATCACTCACATTAAGAAGACTACAGGTGAATAAGGTCACAACATGAACTCATAGATATCATCATGAAACTTCACCACTTCATCACTCACATTAAGAAGACTCTACAGGTGAATAGGGTCACAACATGAACTCATAGATATCACCATGAGACTTCACCACTTCATCACTCACATTAAGAAGACTCTACAGGTGAATAGGGTCACAACATGACCTCATAGATATCACCATGAAACATCACCACTTCATCACTCACATTAAGAAGACTCTACAGGTGAATAGAGTCACAACATGACCTCATAGATATCACCATGAAACATCACCACTTCATCACTCACATTAAGAAGACTCTACAGGTGAATAGAGTCACAACATTAACTCATAGATATCACCATGAAACATCACCACTTCATCACTCACATTAAGAAGACTCTACAGGTGAATAGGGTCACAACATGACCTCATAGATATCACCATGAAACATCACCACTTCATCACTCACATTAAGAAGACTCTACAGGTGAATAGAGTCACAACATTAACTCATAGATATCACCATGAAACATCACCACTTCATCACTCACATTAAGAAGACTCTACAGGTGAATAGGGTCACAACATGAACTCATAGATATCACCATGAGACTTCACCACTTCATCACTCACATTAAGAAGACTCTACAGGTGAATAGGGTCACAACATGACCTCATAGATATCACCATGAAACATCACCACTTCATCACTCACATTAAGAAGACTCTACAGGTGAATAGGGTCACAACATGACCTCATAGATATCACCATGAAACATCACCACTTCATCACTCACATTAAGAAGACTCTACAGGTGAATAGGGTCACAACATGAACTCATAGATAACACCATGAAACTTCACCACTTCATCACTCACATTAAGAAGACTACAGGTGAATAGGGTCACAACATGAACTCATAGATATCATCATGAAACTTCACCACTTCATCACTCACATTAAGAAGACTCTACAGGTGAATAGAGTCACAACATTAACTCATAGATATCACCATGAAACATCACCACTTCATCACTCACATTAAGAAGACTCTACAGGTGAATAGGGTCACAACATGAACTCATAGATAACACCATGAAACTTCACCACTTCATCACTCACATTAAGAAGACTCTACAGGTGAATAGAGTCACAACATGACCTCATAGATATCACCATGAAACATCACCACTTCATCACTCACATTAAGAAGACTCTACAGGTGAATAGGGTCACAACATGAACTCATAGATAACACCATGAAACTTCACCACTTCATCACTCACATTAAGAAGACTCTACAGGTGAATAGAGTCACAACATGAACTCATAGATAACACCATGAAACATCACCACTTCATCACTCACATTAAGAAGACTCTACAGGTGAATAGGGTCACAACATGAACTCATAGATAACACCATGAAACTTCACCACTTCATCACTCACATTAAGAAGACTACAGGTGAATAAGGTCACAACATGAACTCATAGATATCACCATGAAACTTCACCACTTCATCACTCACATTAATAAGAAGACTCTACAGGTGAATAGGGTCACAACATGAACTCATAGATATCATCATGAAACTTCACCACTTCATCACTCACATTAAGAAGACTCTACAGGTGAATAGAGTCACAACATGAACTCATAGATAACACCATGAAACTTCACCACTTCATCACTCACATTAAGAAGACTCTACAGGTGAATAGAGTCACAACATGAACTCATAGATAACACCATGAAACTTCACCACTTCATCACTCACATTAAGAAGACTCTACAGGTGAATAGAGTCACAACATGAACTCATAGATATCATCATGAAACTTCACCACTTCATCACTCACATTAAGAAGACTCTACAGGTGAATAGAGTCACAACATGACCTCATAGATATCACCATGAAACATCACCACTTCATCACTCACATTAAGAAGACTCTACAGGTGAATAGGGTCACAACATGAACTCATAGATAACACCATGAAACTTCACCACTTCATCACTCACATTAAGAAGACTCTACAGGTGAATAGAGTCACAACATGAACTCATAGATATCACCATGAAACATCACCACTTCATCACTCACATTAAGAAGACTCTACAGGTGAATAGAGTCACAACATTAACTCATAGATATCACCATGAAACATCACCACTTCATCACTCACATTAAGAAGACTACAGGTGAATAAGGTCACAACATGAACTCATAGATATCACCATGAAACTTCACCACTTCATCACTCACATTAAGAAGACTACAGGTGAATAAGGTCACAACATGAACTCATAGATAACACCATGAAACTTCACCACTTCATCACTCACATTAAGAAGACTACAGGTGAATAAGGTCACAACATGAACTCATAGATAACACCATGAAACTTCACCACTTCATCACTCACATTAAGAAGACTACAGGTGAATAAGGTCACAACATGAACTCATAGATATCATCATGAAACTTCACCACTTCATCACTCACATTAAGAAGACTCTACAGGTGAATAGGGTCACAACATGAACTCATAGATATCACCATGAGACTTCACCACTTCATCACTCACATTAAGAAGACTCTACAGGTGAATAGGGTCACAACATGACCTCATAGATATCACCATGAAACATCACCACTTCATCACTCACATTAAGAAGACTCTACAGGTGAATAGGGTCACAACATGACCTCATAGATATCACCATGAAACATCACCACTTCATCACTCACATTAAGAAGACTCTACAGGTGAATAGGGTCACAACATGACCTCATAGATATCACCATGAAACATCACCACTTCATCACTCACATTAAGAAGACTCTACAGGTGAATAGAGTCACAACATTAACTCATAGATATCACCATGAAACATCACCACTTCATCACTCACATTAAGAAGACTCTACAGGTGAATAGAGTCACAACATGACCTCATAGATATCACCATGAAACATCACCACTTCATCACTCACATTAAGAAGACTCTACAGGTGAATAGAGTCACAACATTAACTCATAGATATCACCATGAAACATCACCACTTCATCACTCACATTAAGAAGACTCTACAGGTGAATAGGGTCACAACATGACCTCATAGATATCACCATGAAACATCACCACTTCATCACTCACATTAAGAAGACTCTACAGGTGAATAGAGTCACAACATTAACTCATAGATATCACCATGAAACATCACCACTTCATCACTCACATTAAGAAGACTCTACAGGTGAATAGGGTCACAACATGAACTCATAGATATCACCATGAGACTTCACCACTTCATCACTCACATTAAGAAGACTCTACAGGTGAATAGGGTCACAACATGACCTCATAGATATCACCATGAAACATCACCACTTCATCACTCACATTAAGAAGACTCTACAGGTGAATAGGGTCACAACATGACCTCATAGATATCACCATGAAACATCACCACTTCATCACTCACATTAAGAAGACTCTACAGGTGAATAGGGTCACAACATGAACTCATAGATAACACCATGAAACTTCACCACTTCATCACTCACATTAAGAAGACTACAGGTGAATAGGGTCACAACATGAACTCATAGATATCATCATGAAACTTCACCACTTCATCACTCACATTAAGAAGACTCTACAGGTGAATAGAGTCACAACATTAACTCATAGATATCACCATGAAACATCACCACTTCATCACTCACATTAAGAAGACTCTACAGGTGAATAGGGTCACAACATGAACTCATAGATAACACCATGAAACTTCACCACTTCATCACTCACATTAAGAAGACTCTACAGGTGAATAGAGTCACAACATGACCTCATAGATATCACCATGAAACATCACCACTTCATCACTCACATTAAGAAGACTCTACAGGTGAATAGGGTCACAACATGAACTCATAGATAACACCATGAAACTTCACCACTTCATCACTCACATTAAGAAGACTCTACAGGTGAATAGAGTCACAACATGAACTCATAGATAACACCATGAAACATCACCACTTCATCACTCACATTAAGAAGACTCTACAGGTGAATAGGGTCACAACATGAACTCATAGATAACACCATGAAACTTCACCACTTCATCACTCACATTAAGAAGACTACAGGTGAATAAGGTCACAACATGAACTCATAGATATCACCATGAAACTTCACCACTTCATCACTCACATTAATAAGAAGACTCTACAGGTGAATAGGGTCACAACATGAACTCATAGATATCATCATGAAACTTCACCACTTCATCACTCACATTAAGAAGACTCTACAGGTGAATAGAGTCACAACATGAACTCATAGATAACACCATGAAACTTCACCACTTCATCACTCACATTAAGAAGACTCTACAGGTGAATAGAGTCACAACATGAACTCATAGATAACACCATGAAACTTCACCACTTCATCACTCACATTAAGAAGACTCTACAGGTGAATAGAGTCACAACATGAACTCATAGATATCATCATGAAACTTCACCACTTCATCACTCACATTAAGAAGACTCTACAGGTGAATAGAGTCACAACATGACCTCATAGATATCACCATGAAACATCACCACTTCATCACTCACATTAAGAAGACTCTACAGGTGAATAGGGTCACAACATGAACTCATAGATAACACCATGAAACTTCACCACTTCATCACTCACATTAAGAAGACTCTACAGGTGAATAGGGTCACAACATGAACTCATAGATAACACCATGAAACTTCACCACTTCATCACTCACATTAAGAGACTCTACAGGTGAATAGGGTCACAACATGAACTCATAGATATCATCATGAAACTTCACCACTTCATCACTCACATTAAGAGACTCTACAGGTGAATAGGGTCACAACATGAACTCATAGATAACACCATGAAACTTCACCACTTCATCACTCACATTAAGAGGAGTATTTATTGTATTACAAGTTTTATGAAATGTTGTGTTTCAATATGCAAATGAGGCGTTATGTAATGGTAACTTTGGGTGAATTTAGGAGAAAACTACGGAGGAAAAATAGAACAAATCTTAAAAACAATAAGTGTTAAAAATATATATGTTTAAGTCTCGTCTTAAAGGAACACGAAGGAAGAAGAAGAAGAAGAAGAAGAAGAAGAAGAAGAATCTGTAGGTTTATGAATAAGAATAAATTAAAGTTTTGGAGGATGGATGAAGTATTCTGAGCATTTACTTGTCAAAGTATAAATACTACAAAACAGTGACAGAAAGTACTGCAATTATGTGCAAGTTTTGAGGTACTTAACTCAAGTATTTCCACTTATACTTTATATTTTACCACATCTGGAAATATTGTACTTTTCTAATTATGATGTATTTCTAAAGATAAACTATCCAACAACATTTTCTTAAAGTACGCCGTCCTCAAACATCTAGTACTTACAGTGGTGGAAGAAGTATTTTGATCATTTTCTACAAGGTAAAAGTAGCAATACAACTCGTACAAATACTGCATTCAAAAGCACAGAAGTATTATCAGCTAAATGTACTTTAAGTGCCAAACAAGTATCTCGACCAGTACAACATCAAAGTACTGCTCACATGTTGAAGCATCAACAACAATCATCAAGTAGTATAATTATACATCACCGGAGTTATTACTCTACATCATGAGTATTTCTGATACTATAAGTACATTTTCCTAATAATACTGGAGTAACGTTTTGAATGCAGTACTTTTACTTGTGATGGAGTATTTCTGTCTTGCAGTATTACTTCTTTTCCACCACTGGTTAGTATTTTCATACAAAACAAATGATCAGTTTATAAAGTACTTTGTCTTGTATACCTGAATGTGTATAAAATACATGTTCTGCACTAGTGGGGTTCATTTTAAAACTACTTGTGTACTTTTATCACAAAACACTCCCAGTGCAGTATTTTTACTTGTAGTAGTGTATTTTTGTCATGCAGTACTACTTCTTTTCCTCCTCTGGTTAGTAGTTTTGTTTTCAAATTGATGTTTTTCTTCCAAAACAAATGATTATCTTTCAAATAAAATGCTTTGTTGCAGATTAAACTACCTGACACGAGGAGGGTTTATTTCACTACTACTACTTGTGTACTTTTACCCAAACAACAGCTTTAGTGCAGGACTTTTACTTGTAGTGGAGTAATTGTGTAGTGCAGTAGTACTTCTCTCTCACCACTGGTTCACATCAACAGAAGAAGATGAAACATCTTCTGCATTAAATGTACTTTTACCGAAACAAGCGGATACTGCAGGATGGTACTTCTCATGAGTATTTTTTATTGTACAGTTGTACTGCAGGATGCTACTTCTCATGAGTATTTTTTATAGTACAGTTGTACTGCAGGATGGTACTTCTCATGAGTATTTTATATAGTACAGTTGTACTGCAGGATGGTACTTCTCATGAGTATTTTTTATAGTACAGTTGTACTGCAGTGAATACTCTTCTGTCTCTAACAAAGACTTTTAACGTCACTTGTTATGACGTATTTCTACATACTTTAGATAAGTTACTTATAGTTAGAAGTATTTCTTAGAGAACACAGTGAACTGCCCATAAACACACAGAACAGACGGAGTAAGTGAAGCAGAGTCCTTAGAATAAAGCTTTCATCTGATTGAATCATTATAATGTTAAACGGTTCTTTACCTCCGTCGGTCCTCAGCTCTCTGTTCTATCCGAGGACGAGCAGTGAGAGCGCGTGAACAGAGGTTCCGTCCTCCGTTAAACCTCCAGACCTCAGAAAGAAGCTCTGATCTCAGGTCTAACAGGAACTCATCTCCGCTGAATCCACAAGCTTCTTTCGGAGAGAAAACGTGGGAAAAAGCAGCTCCGCTCGTTCACGGTATTGTCTCCACATTGAGTCCGTAGAAGAGACGCCTTCAGTGGGAGTTTCCTCTCTAGTTACCCCCCCACTCCATTAATGCCCCCGTGCCATCTATTCATTCACTCGATTTCAGAGTGGCGCAATCCGGCCTCATGCACGGCCCTCCCCCTCCTCCTCCTCCTCCTCCCTCTTCCTCTCCCCTAGGAGCCTTCACCGTGTGCTCACCTCCCCCCCCTTAATGATTTCCTCTCCTTTACATTCCTGCTGTGCACAATCTGACTGAGAGATTAACTATTCACTATTTAATTTAACCACTATAAAGGTACTAATACCACACTGTAGAGATACTCTGTTATAGTACAAATACTAATACCACACTGTAGAGATACTCTGTTATAGTACAAATACTAATACCACACTGTAGAGATACACCGTTACAGTACAAATAATATTACCACACTGTAGAGATACTCTGTTATAGTACAAATACTAATACCACACTGTAGAGATACTCTGTTATAGTACAAATACTAATACCACACTGTAGAGATACACCGTTACAGTACAAATAATATTACCACACTGTAGAGATACTCTGTTACAGTACAAATACTATTACCACACTGTAGAGATACACTGTTACAGTACAAATACTATTACCACACTGTAGAGATACTCTGTTGTAGTACAAATACTATTACCACACTGTAGAGATACTCTGTTGTAGTACAAATACTAATACCACACTGTAGAGATACACTGTTACAGTACAAATACTATTACCACACTGTAGAGATACTCTGTTGTAGTACAAATACTAATACCACACTGTAGAGATACTCTGTTACAGTACAAATAATATTACCACACTGTAGAGATACTCTGTTACAGTACAAATAATATTACCACACTGTAGAGATACTCTGTTGTAGTACAAATACTAATACCACACTGTAGAGATACTCTGTTGTAGTACAAATACTATTACCACACTGTAGAGATACTCTGTTGTAGTACAAATACTAATACCACACTGTAGAGATACTCTGTTGTAGTACAAATACAAATACCACACTGTAGAGATACTCTGTTACAGTACAAATACTATTACCACACTGTAGAGATACTCTGTTGTAGTACAAATACAAATACCACACTGTAGAGATACTCTGTTACAGTACAAATAATATTACCACACTGTAGAGATACTCTGTTGTAGTACAAATACAAATACCACACTGTAGAGATACTCTGTTACAGTACAAATACTATTACCACACTGTAGAGATACTCTGTTGTAGTACAAATACAAATACCACACTGTAGAGATACTCTGTTACAGTACAAATAATATTACCACACTGTAGAGATACTCTGTTGTAGTACAAATACAAATACCACACTGTAGAGATACTCTGTTATAGTACAAATACTAATACCACACTGTAGAGATACACCGTTACAGTACAAATAATATTACCACACTGTAGAGATACACTGTTACAGTACAAATACTATTACCACACTGTAGAGATACTCTGTTGTAGTACAAATACTATTACCACACTGTAGAGATACTCTGTTGTAGTACAAATACTAATACCACACTGTAGAGATACACTGTTACAGTACAAATACTATTACCACACTGTAGAGATACTCTGTTGTAGTACAAATACTAATACCACACTGTAGAGATACTCTGTTACAGTACAAATAATATTACCACACTGTAGAGATACTCTGTTACAGTACAAATAATATTACCACACTGTAGAGATACTCTGTTGTAGTACAAATACTAATACCACACTGTAGAGATACTCTGTTGTAGTACAAATACTATTACCACACTGTAGAGATACTCTGTTGTAGTACAAATACTAATACCACACTGTAGAGATACTCTGTTGTAGTACAAATACTATTACCACACTGTAGAGATACTCTGTTGTAGTACAAATACAAATACCACACTGTAGAGATACTCTGTTGTAGTACAAATAATATTACCACACTGTAGAGATACTCTGTTACAGTACAAATAATATTACCACACTGTAGAGATACTCTGTTGTAGTACAAATACTAATACCACACTGTAGAGATACTCTGTTGTAGTACAAATACTATTACCACACTGTAGAGATACTCTGTTACAGTACAAATAATATTACCACACTGTAGAGATACTCTGTTGTAGTACAAATACTAATACCACACTGTAGAGATACTCTGTTGTAGTACAAATACTATTACCACACTGTAGAGATACTCTGTTGTAGTACAAATAATATTACCACACTGTAGAGATACTCTGTTGTAGTACAAATACTATTACCACACTGTAGAGATACTCTGTTGTAGTACAAATACTATTACCACACTGTAGAGATACTCTGTTGTAGTACAAATACTATTACCACACTGTAGAGATACTCTGTTGTAGTACAAATACTATTACCACACTGTAGAGATACTCTGTTGTAGTACAAATACTAATACCACACTGTAGAGATACTCTGTTGTAGTACAAATACTATTACCACACTGTAGAGATACTCTGTTACAGTACAAATAATATTACCACACTGTAGAGATACTCTGTTGTAGTACAAATACTAATACCACACTGTAGAGATACTCTGTTGTAGTACAAATACTATTACCACACTGTAGAGATACTCTGTTGTAGTACAAATAATATTACCACACTGTAGAGATACTCTGTTGTAGTACAAATACTATTACCACACTGTAGAGATACTCTGTTGTAGTACAAATACTATTACCACACTGTAGAGATACTCTGTTGTAGTACAAATACTATTACCACACTGTAGAGATACTCTGTTATAGTACAAATACTAATACCACACTGTAGAGATACTCTGTTGTAGTACAAATACTAATACCACACTGTAGAGATACTCTGTTGTAGTACAAATACTATTACCACACTGTAGAGATACTCTGTTGTAGTACAAATACTATTACCACACTGTAGAGATACTCTGTTGTAGTACAAATACTAATACCACACTGTAGAGATACTCTGTTACAGTACAAATACTATTACCACACTGTAGAGATACTCTGCCACAATAAAAGTACTGATACCACACTTTAAAGATACTATGTTACAGTAAATGTACTTTTACCACACTGTAAATATACTATATTATACAGTAAAAGTACGATTACCAGAGTGTAAAGATACTCTCTTACAGTCAAAGTGAGAATACCACATAATAAAGATACACTTAGAATGAAAGTACTAATACCACACTGTAAAAACTCTGATAAGTTGTCATTTCTAAAGTAACGAAGCAGAATGAAAACAAAAAACTCAAGTAAAGTACAAGTATCTCAAATGTGCACTTGAGTAAATGTTACTTTTAAACTGCATAAACAGTGGAATGTAACAAAGTCAAGTTTTGATGTATTAGTATTCTGTTTTACGCTGCTTCATGATTACTTTACAGAAACATACAACCTGGTACAAAGTACTACATCAGATCAAGCTTCACAGTAGATCAAGTATTTAAAATGAACTATACATCAACCATCTACAACAAATACTACTTACAGTACTAGCATACTGAATAATATCAGTTACAGTTCAGCTGACAGCTCTGAATAAAACACAACTTATACATTTTTACACAGGAAACATATTCATGTAAATGTACTTCCATGACTGACGTTAATAAAGAACACAATCACTCTCTAGTATTTAGTGATGTACTGAAGTGTTGATATTAAAACTACAGAAGTGAATCATGAACATCTCTGTATCACTTTCCTGTGATCATAATCAGCTGTTTAGACTAACGCGGGTTACATCACCACACACACACACACACACACAGACACACACACAGACACAGACACACACAGACACACACACAGACACAGACACACACAAACACTCACACACACAGACACACACACACACAGACACATACACAGACACAGACACACACAAACACTCACACACACACACACACACAGACACACACAAACACACGCACACACACAAACACTCACACACACACACACACAGACACACACAAACACTCACACACACACACACAAACACACACACACACACAGACACTCACACACACACACACACACACACACACAGACACACACACAGACACACACACACAGACACACACAAACACACACACACACACAGACACTCACACACACACACACACACACACACACACAGACACATACACAGACACAGACACACACAAACACTCACACACACACACACACAGACACACACAAACACAGACACACACACACAGACACACACAAACACTCACACACACACACACACACAGACACAAACACACACACACACACAGACACACACACACAGACACACACAAACACTCACACACACACACACACACAGACACACACACACAGACACACACACACAGACACACACAAACACTCACACACACACACACACACAGACACACACAAACACTCACACACACACACACACACACACACAGACACACACACACACACACACACAGACACACACAAACACTCACACACACAGACACACACAAACACTCACACACACACGCACACAGACACACACACACACACACGGTCGGCCCACAGATGGACTCCATTGTGGATTCATTAATGTGTGTTTGAGTGTCAGGCTGTGAACAAAGGACGTGAGTGTTTGTGATTTCTCAGCAGAACACAGACAGTATTGTGAGATCCGTCCTACGAAACACACACTTCTGCATCTTTCATTTAGCTCAATACTACGTCATATCCAGTACATGTACAAATACTGCAAGTCTTACACTCCTACATACATGAAGCACGTTCCAAGAGGGTGAAATACACCACATCTAAAGGATCATTCAGGTTTGTACTACAAATTCAAGGTACTTGTAGATATTGTACTTTTTACTCCATTACATCCCAGACTCCCTTTAGAACCTCTCATGTTACTGCAGCAGGTCTGACAGTCTGCCCCTCTCAGTCCTGGTTCTGGTTCTCCCGTGCCTCCCTTCCCTCCAGCGGGTCCAGCAATACGTCCTGGGTCTCCAGCAGAGAGGAGAAGCTCTGCTCCTGCAGGAGGAGGAGGAGGAGGAGGAGGAGGAGGAGGAGGAGGAGACGCTGCTGCTGCCGGGAGCTGAGCTCTCCTCCTCCCTCCGGAGCTCCGGATCTGGGTCTGTCCACGGTGGACCGGTCTCTACTGAAGGATCTGGGTCTGTCCACGGTGGACCGGTCTCTGCTGGAGGATCTGGGTCTGTCCACGGTGGACCGGTCTCTGCTGGAGTCTGAGCTGAAGGAGGTTCTGGTGAACCTGCATGAGTTCATCTGGTTTCACCAGAATCCGACCCGGTGGCTCCGATGACGAGCATCGAGGATCAGGACTACACTGAGACTGGTTCATATAGAGGATCAGGACTACACTGAGACTGGTTCATATAGAGGATCGGGACTACACTGAGACTGGTTCATATAGAGGATCAGGACTACACTGAGACTGGTTCATATAGAGGATCAGGACTACACTGAGGCTGGTACAGGACTAGTTAATAGTTGCTCTCTGTGACTCTTCAGACATTAAGAGGTTCAGTTCAGGTGTTGGTTTCAGGTGCAGAAGAACCTTTAAAGTGACATCATAACCATAAAAATATGAAGACAATAAACACACAGCAACACTCCACAACTCAACGGGAATCAAACACACGTGCTCAGACGCGTGGACAGCAGTAAACAGTGAAATGAATAGTTCCACTCAGAAACTCAAATTTAGAATATTTACCAGATTATTGACTCAACCTCAGTCTCTCTTACAGCATCATCACCAGACTGCTATGACACTCAGCATGACTCATCGTGGTCTTCAGAGGATCATTTCAAAGGTATTAACCTTTCAACCAGCGTCACCGTTTAGGACAAAACGTTCACCTGCAGTCGGAGCTCCGGAGGGAGGAGGAGAGCTCAGCTCCCGGCAGCAGCAGCAGCAGCAGCGTCGTCTCCTCCTCCTCCTCCTCCTCCTCCTCCTCCTCCTCCTCCTCCTCCTCCAGGAGCAGAGCTTCTCCTCTCTGCTGGAGACCCAGGACATATTGATGGACCCGCTGCAGGGAAGGGAGGCACGGGAGAACCAGGACCAGGACTGAGAGGGGCAGACTGTCAGACCCTGCTGCTATAACATGAGAGGTTCTAAAGGGAGTCTGGTGCTCAGAGACACTACCACTTTAGTCCACAGGGGGCGACAGAACCAAGTTCCTCTTAGAAGCTTTAATGTTATTCTATTCTGGACATCAGCAGAGAGATGAACGGAAATAACAGAATAGTTAATTCAGTTAAAGTAGTAAACTGTAAAAGTACGTAAAAGTTCTGCATTATTCTACTTCAGTTAAAGCAGATGTAAGAACCGTGAAATGTACAAAAAGTATCAAATAAAAACTTGCATGTCATGCTACAAATTGTCATGAAATCACATAAAAAGACATTTTTTTAAATCTTCTGTAAAGAGAGGGAGCTCCACACCGTGACCTGATCCACTGAAGGACCAGAGGACGCTGCACAGACGTCCTCTCTGTGGCTCATTATCTCATTTATAAAACGTAAACAGGACCACGACAGCGATGGCTGGACTGTGGGGGGAGGAACCCACTGTTATTTCCTGTTTGGCTCAATTAGCATCAAAAGACTCTGACACATTCATCAGTAACCCAACGGGAAGCTTCCACATATTTATAAGCTGCTGCTTCACTCATGTTTATTTGTCTTTGTCTATATAAAGTATATGTACATATATAAATAGAGCATGTGTCTGAACTGGGTCTTATTCTAAATAAACAGGACAGAAAGTACAACACACTTATCCTCATATTGTTCTGAATGTATCTAGTAACTAGTACCACACTGTGAAAATACAGTGCTAGTAAAAAGTCCTGCATTCAAAACCTTACTGAAGTAAAAGTATGTAAGTTGTATCAGCAATAAAAGTATTGATTGATCAGTAAAATGTTTCACTTCATCCTTCAGATAATCACAAACATTCAACATCAACACATTGTAAAAGGTACATGTACCTCTGAGATGTAGTACAATATAAAGTGCAATATGTACCTCTGAGATGTAGTACAATATAAAGTGCAATATGTACCTCTGAGATGTAGTACAATATAAAGTGCAATATGTACCTCTGAGATGTAGTACAATATAAAGTGCAATATGTACCTCTGAGATGTAGTACAATACAAAGTACAATATGTACCTCTGAGATGTAGTACAATACAAAGTGCAATATGTACCTCTGAGATGTGGTACAGTAGAAAGTACAATAAGTACCTCGAAGATGTAGTACAGTAAAGAGTACAATATATACCTTTGATATGTAGTACAGTAAAAAGTACAATATGTACCTTTGAGATGTGGTACAGTAGAAAGTACAATATGTAGTTCTAAGATGTAGTGCAGTATAAAGTACAATATGTACCTCTGAGATGTAGTACAATATAAAGTACAATATGTACCTCTGAGATGTAGTACAATATAAAGTACAATATGTACCTCTGAGATGTAGTACAATATAAAGTGCAATATGTACCTCTGAGATGTAGTACAATATAAAGTGCAATATGTACCTCTGAGATGTAGTACAATATAAAGTGCAATATGTACCTCTGAGATGTAGTACAATATAAAGTGCAATATGTACCTCTGAGATGTAGTACAATACAAAGTACAATATGTACCTCTGAGATGTAGTACAATACAAAGTGCAATATGTACCTCTGAGATGTGGTACAGTAGAAAGTACAATAAGTACCTCGAAGATGTAGTACAGTAAAGAGTACAATATATACCTTTGATATGTAGTACAGTAAAAAGTACAATATGTACCTTTGAGATGTGGTACAGTAGAAAGTACAATATGTAGTTCTAAGATGTAGTGCAGTATAAAGTACAATATGTACCTCTGAGATGTAGTACAATATAAAGTGCAATATGTACCTCTGAGATGTAGTACAATATAAAGTGCAATATGTACCTCTGAGATGTGGTACAGTAGAAAGTACAATATGTAGTTCTAAGATGTAGTGCAGTATAAAGTACAATATGTACCTCTGAGATGTAGTACAGTAAAAAGTACAATATGTACCTCTGATGTAGTGGAGCAGAAGTTGCACACAGTGAAAATACTCCTGTAAAGTACAAGTACCTTGCGTGTTGTACTTCAGAATACTTGCAGGACCTGGAGGAGGGTAACACTCACTCATTACTGTGAGCAGATGTCTCTGTGAGACCCGGCCCAGCGCAAAACCACTGACCCAGTCTGGACCCACCCAAACCAGGAGCCAGAGCCAAACCCCAGACTCTGGACAGACCAGAGCCAGGATGTGCCAGGCCAATAAAAAAAAAAGAAGCACATTCTTAGTCACCAAAACCGGCCTCAAGACCTTTTCTGAGTTCCTTCACAGGTGCTCTTCTCATCAGAGTCTTGACATGAGAGTACAAGTACAAGAACACAAATTAGTTTTAAAGATGTTTTCTGCTGTCAGATTGGTTTTGGACTCAGCTTCCTGAAGACCTGAGGAAACTCCCAGAGGTCAGAGGTCAACTAGTCCTTTAGACCAGGGGTCTTCAACGTTTTTCAGGCCAAGGACCCCCAAACTGATAGAGAGATGGAGCAGGGACCCCGACTATATATATTGTATAAAATTGTGTTTTATATTAAATGGGCCTAGTGCCATGTATAAACATACCTCTTTATTGTGCATTCAATACTAAGCTATTCAAATAACACACAGGTTCATATATTCATGTTGTTATTTTAAACATGTGAGAGGTACAGTGAGTAGGGAGGCCGTGACACTGCCATTCATAAACACACCTTGTCAGCTGATACCAATGCCAATATCAACATTGTCTGTCAACTGCATGATAATCATCATACAAGATATTCAACCTGATGTTTTCATTTTAAACATAAATGTGGAAACGAGAATGAGTGATGTCCTATTAGTGCCACTTCCATGCATAAACATACCTGTTATCTTTCACACAATACTGAACTATTAACATAATGGACACATTCAGGTTTGGGAAAAAAATTGTCTCATCAAAAAATTTCGCGGACCCCCTGTTGAAGACCTCTGCTTTAGATGGTCGTCTGACCATAGGACTGCTCAGTCTTTCCTTGGGACTTGTCAGTCTTGACTTGGGACTTGTAATGAGACTTGAGTGCAAAGACTTGTGACTTGGTGTCCCCTCTGTTAATGGCAGGGTTCACTTTATGACCCTGTGAGCACGCTGACGTTAGCATTTAGCTCAAAGCACCGCGGTGCCTAAGTTCACTCTCACACAGCTGCTCGTGGATTCATGCGTGACGGTTTCTGAGCTCAGTTTCTGTTTTAGTCGTGAACGACTCAGTCCGGATCCTGTTTATCTCTTTCTCTCTCTGTCACTGTTGGAAAGTCTGAAATGTGTTGTGGTTTTAGTGCTTTGGGGTTTATTCCAGGTCCACTTCAGCTGTGGAAAAACCCACAAAAAACATTTATGCAAATTGGAGCTGAAGTGACCTCGAAGGCCGAGCGACATGTGACCAGAGGCCACGCCCCCTCCTGTCCTCCTGTTGAGGAACAGGAACATCCCCGAAGGCTTTCTGAGGTTCTGCTGGTTAAAGTGTGTAATTTAGCAGAGATGCTCCTCTCTAATGACAGAGTCCTGGTTCAGGGCTGGGCCGTATGATAATGCTCCGTCATGCTGCATGTGTGTGTGAGTGATAGCATGTATTTAACTTAAATCAAGTGTGGAGAAGTTTTATACCCGTCAGTGTGATAACGCCGTGTGTGGTCTTTAACGTGAATGCGTGTCTGCACATGTTTGTGTGTGTGCGGTTCTTTCCTGGAGTTCGGATGAGCGCATCGGGTTCCCGAGGTCACAGAGGAGATTGTTGTGGAGCTGGCTGGAGGTTTTGTTGCATCTAAATGTTTCCACCCCGAATGCTTCTGTCACACTAACACTGCCAGCACACAGATCTCATACTAATCGGAAGTAAAAGTATTCTCTCAGTTTTATGTAGTAAAATGTCTCCTGTGACTGATGTGTGATTCTATGTGACATTATTAGAGAGTTAATACTGAAGCTTCAATATTAGGGCAGCATGTTACTGTTGTAGATACTTTAACTACTTTATATACAATCAGCTAGTTTAGCTAAGTCTTTTTTATTGCCTGTCGCCATCTTGGCTTTTGTCTGTCGCCATCTTGGTTTTTGTCCGTCGCCATCCTGGTTTCTGTCCGTCGCCATCTTGGTTTCTGTCCGTCGCCATCTTGGTTTTTGTCCGTCGCCATCTTGGTTTCTGTCCGTCACCATGTTGGTTTTTGTCTGTCGCCATGTTGTTTTTTGACGGTCACCATCCTGGTTTTGGTCCATTGCCATCTTGGTTTTTGTCCGTCGGCCTCTTGTTTTATGTCCGTCTCCGTCTTTTTTTTTGTCTGTCAGCTTCTTGATTTCTGTCCATCGCCATCTTGGTTTCTGTCCGTCACCATCTTGGTTTCTGACCATCGCCATCTTGGTTTCTGTCCGTCGCCATCTTGGTTTCTGTCCGTCGCCATCTTGGTTTCTGTCTGTCACCATCTTGGTTTCTGTCCGTCGCCATCTTGGTTTCTGTCTGTCACCATCTTGGTTTCTGTCCGTCGCCATCTTGGTTTCTGTCCGTCGCCATCTTGGTTTCTGTCCATCACCATCTTGGTTTCTGACCGTCGCCATCTTGGTTTCTGTCCGTCGCCATCTTGGTTTCTGTCCGTCGCCATCTTGGTTTCTGTCCGTCGCCATCTTGGTTTCTGTCCGTCACCATCTTGGTTTCTGTCTGTCGCCATCTTGGTTTCTGTCCGTCGCCATCTTGGTTTCTGTCCATCGCCATCTTGGTTTCTGTCCGTCGCCATCTTGGTTTCTGTCCGTCACCATCTTGGTTTCTGTCCATCGCCATCTTGGAATCTTTTCATCACCATCTTGGTTTTTAACTGTCACATCTTGTTTTTGTCCGATGTCATTTTGTGTTTTTGCAAACAGAAGTGACATAGGAGGGTGAAGCTAAGTACAACCAAACGCTGTATAAGGACATATAATATTCATCATGTGAGTGTTTCACATTTTCCTGTCGCTTATCGTCACACCCCCAGTGTGTAAAGGGTTTAATATGAAGAGTACCTACAGCTCTCAAATAAATGTAGTGGAGTAAAATATACAATGTTGTTCTCTCTCGGTTCATTTGTCATGTGCAGTTCAATTCAGATTGAGACACATTTTGCAATAGTAAGCAGAGCGTTTGTGAAACTCGATGTCAGTCTGCAGATCTTTAAATGTCAAACACACAGACACACACACACACACACACATGCAGCCTCCTCCCTCCATAAAAGAGAGAAAGAGAGTTTGAGACAGACGCACCACAAACTCAGGAATGTGGAGTTTACATGGGCAGCTTTATTTGGCCTGAAGAAAATGTTCCCTCATTGAGCTCAGAAAGCCACATCCCACACACACACACACACGCACACACACACACACACGCGCACACGCGCACACACGCACACGCACACGCACACGCACACGCGCACGCGCACACACACACACACACACACACACACACACACACACACGCACACACACACGCACACACACACACACACACACACGCACACACACACCCACACACTTAAAGGCTATAGCTGTAAAAACAAACACACACAAAGTCAACCTACAAAATAAACTTCCATATGGTATTACAATTAAATATTTTAATAACAGATGGTCTGATATATAAATGTGTTCAGGGTTAGAGCAGAGTGCATGCTGGGAGAGCTGGGAGTCTGCAGGTTTCCAGGAGAGCCTGAAGCCTCTTTAAAAAAATCCTGGAACCTACATTTCCCATAATGCAACTCGACTGAATGTTTTCAGTAGACGCTCTCTGCCAGTTAAAAGGGAACCTCAAAAGTTAAGAATCTAATACAAAATATGTAAAATATTACAGCGAGTATAAAGAAAATGTGCAGAGTTGTACACAAACACCATATTTATCACCTTTAATAAATCATACTAACGCATGATGTCACTCACTCATTTTGATGTCATCTCTTCCCACCTTCCTGTCTTACAGGTAGAAACAAACAAACCAGACGTCGAGGGTGTCGGACTAACGAGGGAAATAAGGAACAGGTGAGCAGGTGGGCGGAGGAAGGTCAGGTGAACAAAGGGGTGACTGCAGGGCAAGGGGGGGGGGCTGAGTGGGGGGGGTCAGGTGACTGGGACAGGTGGAAAAAAGTCTGGGGGCATCTGTGAGACAGGTAGAGACCTGGAGACAGAGACAACTTTCACAAAAACAGCCATTAAAAAGAGTAAAGTAATACCAAAAATATCAAAATGAATGCCATAAAATTAAGTTTTATCTGTTTAATCTGTAGCATCAAACGCTCCTCTTGTTGTAGAGTTTAATATTAACGGTACTTTAGGGCTTCGGTCTTGTTATTTATATAAAGTAAGTGGTTTCTTGTCCAAAAATAACAGCAGCTGCTCGTATTAAGGACACAGACGGTATTAGAGATGATGGTTCCAGTGGTGTCAGTGGAAAGGACTCAGACATTTATTCATATGAGCTCATATCTGAGTGGGCTGCTGTCATTACACCACCGACACACACGTGTGGACGGACTGAGTTCAAACAGCTGACGATGTGTTGAATAAGTCGTGTTTTTAGGTCAGTAAGGTCAGTGACAGAGAGGGAGGCATGAAGCACCAGCACTCGTACGTTAAATCTTCTTTCAGGACATATTTCACATGTAGGACCAGAACAGTCTTTATGTTCTGTTTAATGACTGAAATCAGCACATCGCCAAAAGCTGGTAAAGTCATCACGCAAAGAGCCACTTTAGGGAAAACGCGCAACAGAACGACGTAAAAGCAATGCTGGTGGTTTTAAAACCGTATTATTTTTGATTGACAGTCGAAGTTCACCAAATTCTGCCCAATAACCGTCAAAAAAAACGCATTCAACCAACTTCTCAAGCTCACGCTTCAATCCCGTCTGAAGGAAATAGCTCAGTGTTCAGTTTGTCCAGGAATAAATGCTGCAGCTCCTCAAGACCCAAGTTAAGTTCCAGTGTCCAAAACACATAAAACAAGTTCAACAGTGAGTATATAGTATGTGTCTCAGGCTAAATATACTCTGCATGAATTTAAATGTATATAGTACATTTTTGCACATAGGCGGGCGTGTTCGTGTTCATGTATGCATGTGTGCAGTTCCCTCGCACCCCAGAAAGAAAGGACTCCCTTTGGTATATATATATATATATATATATATATATATATATATATATATATATTAGTGCTGGGCAAGTTAACGCGTTATTATCGCGTTAACGCATTAATTAATTAACGCCGACAATTATATTATCGCGCGTTAAGGCGTTTTTTTATTTTTTTATTATTAAGCGACATTTTTAACACAAGAACCAGGCAGCAAGCAGTGAACAGCTGTGTTCGGGTACATCCCAAGTCTCTTAATTGTCGTTTCCTCGCTCCTCGATCCTCGCTTGAACCGGAAGTTGTTTCTGCGCCGCCATAGTGACGACCTCCCAAAGCTCTAATGTAGCTCTGAGGAGCGAGGATGGAGGATGGAGGAGGGATCTCTGAGGAGCCATGAGCGAGGACCCACGAGAACAGACTTCCAGGAAGTCTTTTAACGGCCGACACGCCCCCTCACTGTTCATCAGTCATGTGATTGGACGCTGCAGCCGATTGGACTGACTGACTGAGTTTAACACCAGAGTGAAGACGGATCACAGAATAAACTCATTTATTATATAATACTCTCGTTTATATTTGATTAGGATTCTGATTCAACATCTGGTTTAAATAAATGTTCATTGTAGTCTGAACAACAAAAGGACCACAAACAACTTTCTACATTTATTAGAAAGATTTGTGTTTTCATGATCTGATGTTTCCCTCAAACACTTTATTATGGAAACAATTAAAGTCAGAGGGAACTGAGAGACGAAACACTTATTACATCATTTCTGAGTGTTTGATGAGTTTTATCATTTAAGAGAAACAATAATCATATTCTGGGTTATTTAATAATGACGTCACAATTTCAAAACATACAGCCGCAAATAATTCATAAATAAGACGATCGCATTCCGCCGGTAGAAATGGATCCTGAGCTTATAAACAGAACACAGGACACAGTTTAACAGACTACAGAGAGAAACACCTCTACAGTGGTGATTACTGTGTGTCTTTATTAGTTATTAGTGTTATTAGTTACTGTTATTAAGTACAGTGATCATGTGAACAGACACCAACTTATCTAAAGTCTCTCCAGCTGTTAAAGCCGACTGACAGCTGATCAGCTGTGATCATCAGCACCGTCATCAGAAACAGACGTCGCTTCACGTGACGCAACTGAGAAAAGGACGTCTCATGTCTCCTAAAACATATCTCCTCTCTCCTCGCATGGTTTCCTCCATGCATCCCTGGTGGGAGGGACTAGGACGCAAGGAAAGGACCCAAGTGAGGGAAACGGGGATGCAATTAAGAGACTTGGGATGTACCCATTGTGTGGCGTCACTTCCTTCTTCCCCCCGGGTCCGGAACCCCTCCTACACTCCGTCCCCGTCCTTCACTCTTGTCTCACAAACACACACACACACACACGCGATCGTCTCGTTACAGCTCAAACGTGACTGTTGTGAAGTGGAGCTTCTCGTGAGGAACAAGACACGTCTTGTTTGAACGGAACACTTTACTGTCTGAACTGCAGTATTACAGTATTACAGTATTACAGTATTACAGTGTTACAGTATTACAGTATTACAGTGTTACAGTATTACAGTATTACAGTGAACACAATGCGCTCTTGCACCCGACATGTGGTTTTCTACATATCAACATTGTTAGTGTCAAGAACACGTACCATTCTACTTCCTGTTTCTTCAAAGTAAAAGCACTTCCGTTTTCATGCTCTTCACAATAAAAGTAAATCATGCAATCAAACAATTTACAACAGTGACAATATTAAAATACATATTGTCGAGTTTTTAAAGTGTTTTGTTTGTAATATGTATAATAAGCATCATTTAGTTATCGCTACTGGGAATTTAACAAACATAAAAAAAGAAGTAGATATGTTTGCAGTTTTCAAGGTGTATATTTAAATATCATCTCTTACACACATAAAAATAAAGTTATGAACACCGGCTGAATATCTATGATCAGAATCATTATAACTGTGTTATAACTGCTACTGTGTAAAGGGAATACTGCTGTTAACAACAACCTTATTTGTTTAAAGTGTTCAAACCAAATGTTATTGCCCTTTTGTTCATATAGCAGCACTTTCAAGATAAAAGTGCGCAATACACTACTTTTGAATTCATTATTGAACTTTGACATAACAATGCGATTAATCGCGATTAAATATTTTAATCGTTGCCCAGCACTAATATATATATATATGTTTACTGTATATGGTATTCCACAGGGATCAATACTTGGACCACCTTTGTTCCGTCTGCAATGCTTGGTCACATCTTTAAAAAAAACATAGAAATATAAATTATAATTTATACGCAGATGACTCACAAATCTATCTTCCTGAAACTAGAGAACTTCATTACTACAATACAATCCTACATTCAACAGAAAATCTATATCCACTCATTCTGACTGTTATCAGCAGTTATTAAACTGCACCGACAATGTTATGAAATAACGGCCATTTAATCAGCTGATAACATTTGAAGCGGCTGCTATTTGTACATGTTATTCCAGATATTCCTTATATCAATATTAAAATGCAGAGGACACCACAAACTAATCCTATTGAGGTGGAAGCAGAATAAATTGAGTGAGGTAAGTGGAAAATGCCTTTTTCTTTTTCACTCAATTTAATTAATTTGGTAATTTTTCTGTTGTTGTTTGGTTTAAAATTAAATGGTTTTAAATCAGTGCTGCTGCAGGTCTAGTTGTGACCACTGTTCCTCCGATGCTATTGCTAATGCAGGTTTCCTAAATTTATAAAATAATGTATGCACTCTTTAAAAATGTTGCCTAAACTACATCAAACCACGGTTTTTGGAGGATGCAGACACTAAGATTGTTTCCACCAACTTGGAAAGATTTTTTCAGTAAAGAGCATAAACATTGCGACTGAGTAAATCCAACTTTAGCCAAAAGCTTGTTGGCATTTTTTACCCTGATTGTGTATTTTGCTGGTTTGGGACTTCCTCCAGAAAGACCCTCTAATCCTGCAGTACAAACAGGCCCCTGAACACACCGCACAGTCTGTTATTGACCGAACTGTAATGAGCACACTCAGCCCTATAAGGTGTGCAGAGACCAGCCACTTCAACATAAACACCTCCAGCCCACAGTCGTGCTTTGGATTCTTTTCCTTTGAGCCGTGAAACCGGTATCGTCGGACCAAACTGTTGGGTTCAGAAAACACACCCAGTAGTTTCCTATAACACACAGTGAGTAAAGCTGTCAGGATGTGTTATGGCACAACTGATACTGGATAAATGAATCACTGCTGATGAGAGTAATTCTACAGGTTATAGATGCACACAAAGAATAGAAGAACTTGGATTTTACAGTGAACATAATTTGATGGGTTTTAGTTTTAAAACCTGCAATAACAAAAATGAAGTTGATATGTTGATCCTTATTTCCACATCTAGCAGTTACAGATCGACATGTTTTATTCTGAGTGTTGAGTCACCTGATGAATATAAGTCCAATGTTTTCTCTGTTTTAGATCTGTTTTTGGTCTCCACCACCTCCTGAGATAAACGTCTGTCTCTTTAGCTGCTAAATGATCCACTTTGTTCACCAGCTGGTCTCTAACTGAATCTGTCTGCTGTTTGCTGCTGAGCAGGTAGAGTACTGTGTACTACAGGTAGTGTACGGTGTACATTTACAGGTACTTGAGCAGGTGTACAGTGACTTTTTGCAGCTTATTCTTTGACAAAACAACAATATGAAAGAGGTGGGAGTGAATCAAACCACCTCTAAATATTAATAAAATGTTTTCTACAACAGAAAATCCTGTTTATTTTGACAGGATTTTCTATACTGTAGTTTTTGCCATTTTCCTCTGAATAACATTTAAAAAATACTCTAATTCAACAGTCGAGAAGGGGATAATCAAAGTAGATGTTGCTATGTGGTAAGGGGACATTATTCTTCATTATCTTCCTCCAATATCAACTTCAGGTGTTTTTACTTTCCTTATTGTGATGATTTTGTTGCATTAAGTCTGTAAATACACATATGTTTGAATAGAAGCTGACCATAGAAGGTGATGATAAGTCAGTTGTGTTTACAGCTTGTTCTGGCCCCCAAGCGGCCGATTAGCAGCTTTAAGGAGCTGAGTTCTAGTCTTCATGATGTGATACAGCTTCAGATATACAAACTGTGCTCGGGATCAGTTGCCCACTGGTGTTGCCTCTCAATAAAACCACAAACCACCAATCAAGCCCCTCCCACCCACAGCCTCACCACCCTCATGTAAACACAGCACCGCATGATGAGATCAGGTTAGCTTGTTGATTCTCGGGTCTTGTTTACATGTTCCTGTGTTTACACTCCAGCCAGAATGCATGTGAACACAAATAACCCACAGATGTAAACCGGAGGTGCAAACGAGATCCAGGAGGTTTAGAGGGGTCGGGGCTCCGGATCTGGAGGTTTGGCCTGAAGTCTTCATGGTGTTTTTATATCAACAAAGAGCAGAAAAGTCCAGGAAGTTTAAGGTCTGCTGATTTATTTCTTCATAGTTCAGACTTAAACCAGCAGTGAATGTTTCCTGATATAACTTCTTCCTCTTGGAGCTCTATTAAAAACGCATCAGTGAGCCTCATGTTCCTTCATCATCATCATCATCATCATCACACTGTAGTCTATTCTGATTTAATCACACATACAAATACTCACTAGAGGATCATCATCCACTGAAAATAGTCCCAATAAATGCTGTATATTTGAGTATTCCTAGTATTTCACGACCTGGGAATGGCTAAAAATCTACGTTTCATTCTCTTTTGCGGCACCATGTTGTGACTTCCAAATGATCAAAACAAGTTGCTTCGCTTTTCTGACTGCTTGTCCTTCTTAACCTGTTTTTTCTTTGGACTTGTTTTTGTATCTAATCCACTCAAACAGCACTCTGTCACCTTATTAAGTGATAGACAGTGACTTAAATCTGACACTGAGAGAACACCGCCCTCTGCTGGTGTGTCCAGGCACAGCAGCCGTGGAGGTAAGCGCCAAGTGGTTTAGAGATTTAAAAAAAGACAAATATTCATAATAATATCATAACAAGATCAAAAATATTAAGGTTCACTCTCCTTTATGTGTATTCTAAATGCTGTAATTGGTTAATGTGAATGAATACAACTTACTTGACTGTATTTATCATATTGTTAATAATATTAATAATCATCATCATTAGTTGTTGTGTGTTCTGGTTAACTTTAAAACATGCAGAAAAACAAGAGAATATTTTACAAAATACATTTTTGAAACAAAATAAGATCGACGAAGCAGAAAAGACGGGTCATGTTTATTATTATTATTATTTATTATTTCAAAACATTTCACTCTTGTAACTCAAAGACAATAAACATACATTAGATACATTATTCAGTAGGATGAAATATTATATATGTCATATTCACACTGTCACCATCAGGTCCAAACAGAAAGTTTTTTTTACATTTTCTGACTTTTAGCGTCACAGGTTTGTTCTTTACTGTTAATATAATAATATATACATATTAATATATGCACACTTTATGTCTTACATTAGAGGCATTTTGACTTTTATCTTTTAATCACAAAATAAGTACATCAAGCAGTAAGCTGCTGGTGGAGCTCGTTTAGAGGTGGATAACACGTGATTTGGGAGTATTTCTGTTGTCTCTCAACGGCTCTCATCATGGCGGCGCGGCTTGTAGCTAATCTGGGGGGGGAGGGGTGCTACGTTTCCAAGACAACGCTGTCATTCTGGACGCCGTTATCGGCTGTAATGCTCACATGCACTAACATGCACTAACATGCACTAAAAGGCCCGCTCACATGCACTAAAAGGCACATGATCTGAATGTCTTAGATTGCTGCTTTAAATATAATTCCACAAAGACTGAATATATTGTATATTACGTTCTTTCTTGGTCACAAATAGACGGTTTTGTTCTACAATCCTTCTCTGAGGAAATAAAGCACATCTTTCTAATTAATACCTCGTGAAGAAGGTGTTTTCCTCACCAGCAGCTATAGATTTTTATTATAACTCACCAATTTAAATTATATTAAGGCTGAACGTTGGTCATGATTAGGGGCGTAGCCTCTTTGAGTGACAGGTGTGTGTGTCGTCTCCGGACGCTAGCTGCTAGCTGCTAGCTGCTAGCTGCTATGTCACCTGGCCACCTCACTTAGAGCCTAACTTCCTGGTTAGCTACGCGCTAATCGACAGTGAACACGTTTAGCACTAACGGCTAAATGATTTACAGGGAAAAAATGAGGAGAGAAATGTAAAACCGTTGAGTTTGGCGGCTGCCTCAAGGACTTGTGGGTAATCGGAAGGAAGTGTCGGTTGCCTTGGTAACAGGAAGAGGAGGAACCAGTTCCACATTAGAACTAATAAAAAAAATTTAAACTTGATTGAAATTAAAACAATCGATTGATGACATCACTGACGGAAACATTCGATTGGAACCTACTGGAGGTCTGAAGCCGACGCCCACCGACCATGTTGCTGCCCCCTTGGAGAACGGCGGGTTCTGATTGGCTCCCCCAAAACTCTGTAGGGCACAAACAAAAGTTTCCTTAATTCCTTCCTTACTTCCTTTCCTCCTTCCCTCTTTCTGTTCCTCCTTCCTTACCTCACTTCCTTATTAGGTATTTCCTCCGTTTGTCTGTCAATCAAATCGTCGGGCTCTGTCAGTTGCTTCCTACACACACACACACACACACATGGGAGCAGGGATGGTGGGGGCGTTTCCCCACCATTACACATCAAGTTCACACAGGAGTCACCTGCTGAGGTTGGCACTCTGCCTTAGCCTGTTAGCTAGTCACACATGGATGAGAACCTTGGCCTTACTCTGAACCCTATAGGGGACAGGTAGAGCCTGTGATGTTGTGATGGATGCACAGCTGCACGCACGATGGACGCTCTGGAAATACCGAGGGCGCCAGCCAGTCTTTGTACTCACGATTTATTACTTAGGGTCTTTCCCGGTTGCCTTAAGCACCGGCACTTGACCACGTCTTTACGCTGGGGATAAAAGGCGTTTTATGTTTTATTGTTTGGAGTGTCATGTATCTCTGTGTCCTGAAGGCATCAAACAGTGAGCGGGGTGTGTCATGTGTTCTGAGTACCAGCAGATATAATTGTGTCGGCATATACTGCTGACTTAGATAAACAGTAGGATCAAAGGCCTGATACTGTCCTACCCCACGGAGGCACCAAGCCCCAGGGGGGTTAGAGAGTATAAGTATTCCAGGTCTTCAAGGAAGAAGGAGAGTTGGGGAAGAAGCCATCAGGTTAGAACCTGCGCTGGGTTAATCTTTTTAAACTTTTTACTCCGGACAATTGAACACAGCCTGCTCAGCTGAGGGCACAAGAGGGTTTTAAAATACTTTGTTGATTTTTTATTTTCCTGTTAATCACTTTTTCTCTGTATTTGGACCAAGAGAATGTACTTTAAAAAGGACAAAAATAAATAAGTAACGATTTTAACTTTTTCCGACCGACTCTTTTTCCTTCATCTGTTTTGGGAACTCAGAGAGGAGAGGGCTTCTCTTAAGGGAGAGGCCGCCCAGCCCCTGTGGTAAGTCTGCAGTGATCCAGCACGGTACACAACTGATTGCATACTTTATGCGCACACACATCTACAGATACTAACACCAGTTTACTATAGTGAAGAGAGACCCGGAGAAGTCCCGCTTGATGTTGAAAGAGCTTTATATCTGTTGAGCTCTGAGCAGGGACGGATAACTTTAAATTTGATATCAAATAAATAAATTCAATAAAATAATTTATAAAGACCAACGGCTATTCGAGCGACCGATTATACTGTTTAGTTTATCCCTGTTTGGCGATTCGGAAAAGAAAGCAAACGAGCTATCGATACTGGGCTCGTGTTGGCGATTTATTACTATTTAGTGCAAATCAGCTACCGGTCCGAGGTTCTCTTTAAGCGGAGGCATTGAGGCAAATCAGGGAGGGGTGAGCTATCGGCCACGCTCTCCCAGTAGGCCAGGTGAGCGATTCACATAGAGAGAGACCTGAACTTCGCCTCTCTCCCCCTTCTCGCAGCCTCTCGTTGCAATCAGGGGCGCTCACAGGGAGTGACCGGACAGCGGGGCACAAGTGCCGTGGATCCGTGGTCACTCCGACGGCAGCTCGGGTCTGTCCGTCGCCGGCAAGGGTCCTCTCAGTTCGCGCATCCACAGCTGAGAGCCCCTTGTTCCACTTTTGTTCGTTTCAAACAAAAGGCCTCTTATTTATTTATTACTTCTTGTTTCTTGATAAATTAAAACATTTTGATAAGAAATAATTGTGAATAAATTAAATAAAAAATAATTTTTAATTAAGAAAAAAAATAAAATTAAAATAATTGTTTTTATTGATTTAAAATTAAAAATTAAGAAAGCGTGTGGGGGGCACCGCGCGCAACAACACAAACACAGTATTAGATACAAATTTAATTAAAAGTTATTCCTTGTGGCTCTAGTAGTATTTGTACTAAAACTTACACTAACTTTCTTCTTTTCTTTGTTTATATTTTGAAAATATATTATGCAGCCTTTTTCAGTTTTTATACTGTTTATATTTTTATTGATTTACAGGGAAATTTACTAAATACATATGTCATAACAATTAAAAGGAAGTAATGCAAAAACGTATTGATAAAAAAATACATATTAGATAAATATTTGATAAAGATAAATAAATAGAAAAATTAATAACTGAATTAATGCACATGTATTAGTATTTTACCTTTTTCCATCTACATGTATTTATTTGTGTTTCTACATTTAGACTTATATATTTATGTATTTATGTGTCTGAGGTTGTTGTTATTAACTTATCTGTAAAGCGAGATTTGTTTTGATTACTTTCACCAACCTGTAAAAATAAATGTAAATGTAAATGTAAAAATTAATAAATACATTTTGATCTTATATCAACAAAAGGGAAATTACAGTGATAACCAAATCACATAAAACATAAAAACCAAGAAAAAGAAAAGAACAAAATACAATAATGATAAATAAGTCCAATATATTACAAATTAACTAATTTAATTAAGTAAAGTAAAAGCTGAAAATATGACCTTAAAAACATGCATTTATTTTCTGATAAGTTACCAACATTATAATTACCTGATTTATTTCAGGTGTCATGTTTATTGTTTATTATTTGTTTCAGCATTTATTTATGTATTCATGAACGTTTTGAGGGAAAAGTCCTTTTTTATCACTGCAGTAACCAATCACAGAAATCTATCAGACACTGCAGCTGCAATACTGCAGAGTTTCCTGTAGGGGGCAGCAGAGATGATCTTTTACTGTATTTATGGGGACTTTTTCTGAAACTACAGATCATTCATTAGAGCCACAGGAGCTTAGCTTAGCAACCTAGCATGTTTTATTGAGTAGGAAAGACAGAAGGTCCTCACAAGTAAAAATGTCCTTATAAAGCAGGTGGACATACACACCCACACACACACACTTACTGGATGTGTTTCCATGTAACAGAGTCGGGACTCCGTCTATAAAGAAGAGATAGCATGAATGCTAAATTAATTTCAATGGCCTTAAAACAGTTGTTAGCATTAGCACTAATGTTTCATATGGTAAAACTGATAGCATTAGCATTAGCGGTCCACTTCACCAAATCATAGCATTAACCTAAACGTTGTCAAATAGCAGTAGCGTTAGCGTTAGCACTGATCGGCTAACAGATGTGTGTGTTTACTTACGATCTGGAATCCCGCCTCCGGTCACCATGGCGATCGCTAGGTGACAACAGGAAGTAGATCAGAGAGACAGCGACTAAACGAACAAATACGGACATTAAAGAGGTGTGTATTTTTATTACCGGTTCTTTTTTCTTCTTCTGCGTTCTTCTCCTTGACTCGTGGTGTTCTGTGATTCGCTGCCGCTGCTCGTGTTGCCACGGGAATGAGACCTGGTGATCACATTTTTACAAAGAACGGGAAAAATTATGTTTTCCCAAACTTTTCGAAAACTTCGAAAACTGAACTTAAAAGACACTGAAACCTGTGAAATGTCTTTACTTTCTAATATTATATCATAACAAAATATATAAAACAGAATTCAAAAATGTATTGTTGTACTGTTTATGTTATTGATTTACAGGGAAATGTACTAAATAAATATTTAATAACAATTAAAAGGAAGTAATACAAGGAACTTATTGATAAAAAAACATTATATTAGATAAATATTTGATAAAAATAAATAAATAGAAAAATGAACTGAATCAATACACATTTATTAGTATAACAAAATATAAAAAAAATAATAATTAAAGCTGATTTAAGAAGTTTTTTTCATTTTTATCATCTATTTTACAAGGTTCACACTTGCCAAAAAAAATATTTTGTTTGTCATAAAACTTAAAACTTAGTTACTTTACTGAAAGATATATTAAATATCTCACCTCCCCCCCCTCCGGCAGATTGGTCGATCTCCGTCCAGACTTCTGCTCCGCCTACAAGACGAAACAGGAAACGTGTCATTCATTCATTACTGTTTTCACCTTGTGACGTAGAGACACCGTATACGTCTCTGGTAGAGACCTGTCAATCACTGTGTAGCCCCGCCCTAAAGCATCCCCTGCTTTATGGTCTGTTTGACTCTAAATGGACCATAATGTACTAAATGAACATCATGCTGTATTGAAGAAGACTTGAAACTAGAGATTGAGACCATAAACTCATGTTTACAATGTTTACTGAGGTAATAAATCAAGAGAGAAGTAGAGTCATTTTCTCATAGACTTCTATGTTTCTTACCTCTGAGGTCGTTCTCCACCTTCTTCTTCTTGTTTGGTGTTTGGCGGAAATTTTGGGTTGAAGAGGCCGCTGGAACCAAATTATATTTCCGGATTAATCATATTATCTACCAGATTAAATGAGGAGATATATTCTGTTATTCTGTGATGTCACCAGGTGCATTGACAGAGTTAGATAATAAAATCTTTATGCTTCTACAAATTTTATTATTTCTCCTCGTTTACCTCTGAGGACCACTGTTTTCCCATGGTGCACTGGGCTTCACGTGAGCCCGCTCTGCCCCGCCCTCTGACCTGCAGGAGTCACATGATCACATGACATCTAAAATGTTTTTAATCCAAACAAGTCTCTCTCTCTGTCACTTTCTCTGTCTCTCTCTCTCACCTCTGAACAGCAGGGGGCGCTGTCTGCATAGTCATTGGTTCATTGGGGGCACTCGCTATCTGATTGGCTGGAGGAGAGGAGGCGGAGACTGTGAAATTCACAAACACCAATTTTAGAATAAAGAAAATGGGAAAGTAATACATGAAACAATTTTCAATTAGTATAAAATGTTTTACAGTCCTCAGCTTTGACCAATCACCTCTTTGATTTAATATCAGTCTGACAACATTTCTGTTGAACAACTTGAGTTATTAATATGTGAGAGTCAACACATCAATTCATTGATAATTGCAGAAAGTGACGATATTTGCTCCTTTTATTGTATGTGAATGTTTGAATGACCCTGAGATAATAATAGTAATAATAATAACAACAATAACAATAGTAATAATAATAAGGATAATAATGATATAACAATAATAATATTTACAATAATAGTGGTAATAAAATAACAATAGTAATGCTAACAGTAACAATACTAGTAATAATACTAATAATTAAAAAGTGTGCATACTGTGACGTTTTGGCCTCCGATCTGTTGTTGTTGTCTTGTTGTTCATAGTTTTGTTTCTCAGAAGCCCAACGTTCAGTCGAGGAAGAGTCAGAGTGGGCGACCGAGCAAAACTACACAAGAGAGAGAGAATGAATCTGTGTTTACAGTGTTTTTAATCGAAAATAAAACATTTAATTAAAAGATCTTTTATGAACTTGTGTATTTCATAAACAATGATAAGTAATAAGGTTGTGTGTCTCTGTAAGTGTGTGTGTGTGTGTGTGTGTGTGTGTACCTGTTGTGTTTCAGTTTGCATGTTAATGGATTGGACTCTGACATCCTGAAGAAAATAAAAAAGTGAGTCAGTGAGAGAAAATAAAAAGTAATAATTTTCTGAAGGCTCCTCATAAACCAAAATAAAATAAATCTTTATTGACGTCACCTGAAGAACGCGTGATGTTCAACACAACATCTCCAGAGACGTTTACAGTCGGATCGATGCGACGTCTGAAAGTAGAACGATGTCTCTGAACCCTGAAACATACACACACACACACACACACACATGTACACACTCAAACACACACACACGGAGACACACAAAGACGTAGCATTAGCATTGTACAGCTACAGACTGGTATCAAGCCAAAAAGCATTAGCATTAGCATTAGCATTAGCATCAGAACTCACATTTTTTCCAACGATTCTGAGCTCAAATGTTTCGTTCTTAAAGTGAAGTTTGTTGATTCTCTGCCTGAAGTAAAGAGTCACACGTCACATGATCAGAGCAAAAACAACACTTATTTATCTTGTGTATTCATATTTATACAAATATTTGTTTATGTTGTGTATATATTTAAAACACTCTTTCTTTCTGTTATTTAGTTTTAAAATATTTATGTTAACATAAACTAGTGATTCATATTTATACACACTTATTATTGTTATATGTTTTTTTACAAACTTTTGTTTGTTTATTTATGTTTTTCATATTGTTTATTCATCTTTTATACATTTGTTTGTTGATTATTCATATACATACAGATATGTCTTCACGTTATTTATTTATTTTATATTTGTGTTTTATTTAAATCCATACTATGATTCATATGTTTACAAATGTATTTTTGTTTTTATATATACATATATTTTTACAAACCTTTATTCATGTTTATTTATCTTCATGCAAATATATATAAGTTGTTAATCTTTAATTATTCAAGCACTGTTTATTTATAGAAACGTGTGTTTACTTTGTTTTTATTCCATCCATCCATCCTCCTCCTCCTCTTATCCGGGGTCGGGTCGCGGTGGCAACAGGTCAAGCAGGCTGACCCAGACTTCCCTCTCACCGGCAACATGTTCCAGCTCATTCTGGGGGATCCCGAGGCGTTCCCAGGCCAGCTGGGAGATGTAATCCCTCCAGCGTGTTCTGGGTCTTCCCCGGGGTCTCTTCCCAGTTGGACGTGCCTGGAAAACCTCCAGTGGGAGGCGTCCAGGAGGCATCCTAATTAGATGCTGAACCACCTCAGCTGACTCCTTTCGACGCGAAGGAGTAGCGGCTCGACTCCAAGCTCCCTCCTGATGACCGAGCTCCTTACCCTATCTCTAAGGCTGAGCCCGGCCACCCTACGGAGGAAGCTCATTTAGCTTGTAGCCGCGACCTTGTCCTTCCGGTCACGACCCAGAGTTCGTGACCATAGGTGAGGGTAGGAACGTAGACCGAGTGGTAAATTGAGAGCTTTGCCTTCCGGCTCAGCTCCCTCTTCACCAAGACGGTCCGGTGCAGCGCCTGCTTTACTGCTGCAGCCGCACCGATCCGTCTGTCGATCTCCCGCTCCATCTTACCCTCACTCGTGAACAAGACCCCGAGATACTTGAACTCCTTCGCTTGAGGTAGGCACTCCGTCCCCACCTGGAGGGAGCAATCCACCGGTTTCCGGCAGAGCACCATGGCCTCAGATTTGGAGGTGCTAACTCTCATCCCCGCCGCTTCACACTCGGCTGCAAACCGCCCCAGTGAATGTTGGAGGTCATGATCCGAGGAGGCTAACAGGACCACATCATCTGCAAACAGCAGAGAGGCGATCCCGAGACCCCCGAACCTGACGTTCTCCGCCCTCAGGCTGCGCCTAGATATCCTGTCCATGAAAGTCACGAACAGGACCGGTGACAAAGGGCAGCCCTGGCGGAGGCCAACACCCACCGGGAACGTGTCTGGTAGCACATGTAGACTGGTTGGGCAAACTCCCAGAGCCCCTCCAGTAGTCTTGCTGTAGGCTCTGGGAGTTTGCCCAACCAGTCTACATGTGCTTTGTGGACTTGGAGAAGGCTTTCGACCGGGTCCCTCGGGGGGTCTTGTGGGGGGTGCTGCAGGAGTATGGGGTGCCGGACCCGTTACAACGGGCGATCCGGTCTCTGTACGACTGCAGTAGGAGCTGTGTCCGCATTCTCGGCAATAAGTTGTTTTTATTCATATATTACATTTATATATATGTATTTTACTATTTGTTTATATTGTTTATATCTTTCATTCATTTATTTATGTTGTTCGTTTATGTATTTACACAAAAACTTTTTGTGATTTTTATTCTAATTCACACAAACCTTTCAAATTTGTGTGTACATTTATATTTGTTTATATATATATGTATAGATACTTTTATTTATGTTGATACCTACAACATTAATGTTAAAAGTTTTTAACATTAACCATATGGGTTAATGTTAAAATCTTTTATTTGCTTATTTATATTAATGCAAACGTGTATTCATGTACTTTATTTATACTTATTGTAACATTTATGTTTATTTATATAAAAATGTATTTATATTTACCACCACCAAAGACTGTCAAGCTAAAGACGTCTCACTCTGAACAAAAAGGACTTAATATATTTGATAATACTTGAAGTCAACAGATGAACAAAGACAGTGAAACAGGTCTCACTCCTACCAGAAATATTTTCCCACCAGCACTTTGTTCTTGCAGATGACCACGCCCACTGGAGTCGGACCCAGGAAGTACTCAGTCTGGTTCTCACCCTTGCAATGCATCATGGGAGTTAATAATAATAATATAAATATTAACACGTAAATTCAGTCTGACAATAAGCTTAAAATGTTATATTAAACTAAACTGTTGCTCTCTGGGTAATTAAAGTGTCGGTTTCTTTGAACAAATATAGTAGCATGTCACATTCTTTAAAGAAATATTTAATGGCATTTTGATAGTAAATATTTTGTTAATATTAAAGTCTAGAAATCCACTGATTTGATGAAGAAAACAGGCGAAAAATAAAAAGTTTAACATTTTCAAGTGTCCTCAAAAACATGTCAAACATACTAAGAAGTAGAATAAGTGAGGAGAGACTGAAAGGAGGCGAAGTCTCGTATGTATTGATCGGTGATCGGTTTTCTTACGTAGGCGGCGAACAAAGAGACTCCGAACATCTGCAGAGAGCTGCAGAGAGACAGGAAGAGACGCTGAGCCTGAGGATGAGAGACACCGCTGGACAGAGAGATAGAGAGAGAGAGAGAGAGATGCTCAAATGCAGCACCCCAGAGATGCAGGGTGCAGTGTTGAAGTTGTTCAACATCATATTACAGTCAGGGTGTTTTCCTGACTCCTGGAGCAAAGGGCTCATTTCACCCATTCATAAGAGTGGAGACAAGTCAGACCCTAGTAACTACCGGGGCATCTGTGTCAGCAGCTGTCTCGGTAAATTATTCTGTAGTATTCTCAATAAAAGAAAACTACATTTCCTTGACGAACACTCCATCTTGAGTAAAAATCAAATTGGCTTCCTCCCAAAACACCGGACCACCGACCATGTATATACCCTTCATACTTTAATTAACAAACATGTCCACCAAACAAAAAATGGTAAAATATTTGCTTGTTTTATTGATTTCAAGAAAGCCTTCGATTCTATTTGGCATGAAGGGCTCTACTACAGACTCCTACAGTGTGGGATAGGGGGCAAAGTATATGATCTGGTTAAATCAATGTTTGGAAAATAGATGTGCTGTTAAAATTGGAGACAAACAAACTGAATCCTTCACCTAGAAAAGAGGTGTTCGTCAGGGTTGCAACTTAAGTCCGACTTTATTTAATATATATATAAATGAACTTGCTGTTGAGTTGGATCAATGTGCTGCTCCTGGGCTCTCCCTCCTAGAGAGAGAGGTGAAGTGTCTGCTTTATGCCGATGACCTGGTTCTACTGTCTCCTACTGAACCAGGACTACAGCAACAGCTGCAACAGTTCTGTCACAACTGGGCCCTGGCAGTAAACATGAAGAAAACCAATGTCAGGATTTTCCAAAAACGCCCCAGATGTCAGGAGAACAAATACCAGTTTACCATAAACACCAACATGATTGAACATAGTATGAGTTATACCTACCTTGGTATAACCAGAACTGCATCAGGGGGTTTCAACATGGCAGTGAATGCACTAAAAGAAAAAGCTCGAAGAGCTCTACATGCAATTAAGAGAAACGTTTATAATTTTCAAATCCCAGTAACAATCTGGCTTAAAATCTTTAACAGTGTCATCCAGCCCATTGTGCTGTATGGTAGTGAAGTATGGGTCCACTCAGTCATCACAGTTATACCCGCTGGACAAACATCCAACAGAGTCTCTACACGCAGAATTCTGCAGACACATTTTACACAGAAACACACCAACAGATGCATGTAGAGCAGAACTAGGCCGATACCCACTGATCACTAACATTCAAAAGAGAGCACTCACATTCTTCAATCACCTTAGATCCAGCCCCCCAGACACCCTCCACTCCAAAGCCCTCCGAACCCAAGACCTGAGCCCAGAGAAGAGTCCCCTATGTCAGCTGGTGCTGAGACTAGCTGCCTCCTCTCAGACACACGGGGACCAGTCTCTCAACAACACTGCTCTCCAAACACCAACCAGAGTAAAACACATCATGGCGAGATGTAAAGAAGCCTATCTGGAGCACTGGAGAGAGGAAACTGGGGGCCAAAGCAGACTGGAATGTTATCTGGCCCTGGAGAGAGACTATGAATTGGCAGAGTATCTCTCTACAGTCAGAGATATAAAGCAGAGACAGAACCTCACCAAGTACAGAGAGAGAGAGACACAGAGAGAAAGAGAGAGAGAGGCTCAGTGACCACAAACTGGAGATTGAAACAGGACGACACAAAACGTCATGGCAACCAAGAGAGAACAGAACATGTGGTCACTGTGGGACCGGTGAGGTTGAGACGGAGATGCACTTCCTCCTAAAATACGAAACATTCCATAAAATTAGAAACATCTACCTAAACAAATTTGACTCTTTTTTTAAATCGAGTGATATCTCAAAATGAAAAGTCCTCCTGGGAGAAGGAGAGAGGGCAGACCTGCTGCCCAGTATGTACTAACATGCCACAACCTGAGGGACAGCAGGTGACGCTTTGGCGATGCCGTCTCTGGGCGTTCATGCCAACGGAGCAGATCTGAGTTTGGGTTGAATTGGGAGAGAGACGGAGAGAGAGAGAGATCTATCTATCCATGGATCTCTCTCTCTCACTTCGCTCCTCCCTTTGCTTCGGTGTCAGAGAGCTGCGGTGGTCTACAGGTAACGTGGGAGCAATGGGGGCTCTGTCTCACACCACTTTGAGATGTTGCATTAATATTATTGTTATATTGATATTGTTGTGTGTTGATGTTATTGTATGTTTAATTTTTTGATGCTTTGGTAATACTGTTTTTAAACTTTCATGCCAATAAAGCAAATTTGAATTTGAATTTGAATTTGAATTTTGACAGGAACGTTAGATTTTAGGGTGTGTGGTGGATCTTATTTAGTTTTTCTCAACCAGTGAACAGGAAGTGACCATATCTGGACTGAGGAGTGACGTAGAGACGTCTCTAGTGTCGACCTGTCAATCACTGTGTAGCCCCGCCCTAGAGCATCCCCTGCTTTATGGTCTGTTTGACTCTAAATGGACCATAATGTACTAAATGAACATCATGCTGTATTGAAGAAGACTTGAAACTAGAGATTGAGACCATAAACTCATGTTTACAATGTTTACTGAGGTAATAAATCAAGAGAGAAGTAGAGTCATTTTCTCATAGACTTCTATACAACCAGAGGAGTCGCCCCCTGGTGGTCACTAGAGAGAATGCAGCTTTAACACATGAAGAACAGGAGGTTGTCTCCTGGTTTGAACACATTTATTTATTTCCTGTTTTATTTTGAAAGGTGATGCTTCCTGTCTACCTGAGTGATTTGTAGATGTGTTGTACTTCCTGGTTCTCCTCTGAGTCTGAAGGCTCCGTCTCACTTTGGTCTCCTCTCTCCGCTGAGAGAAATAAAAAGAAATAAATAGAAATAGAAACAAATTAACTGTGACGCTCCGATGTTTCATGTTTAGTTAAATTCAATTTACGTTGAATAAATGTTGAACTTTTTAACAATCTTATTCACGGTGTCATATTAACATCAATGATGCAAATACTTTTCCTTTTTAAAATGTCATATTTTTCTTAAAAGAAAAAGTATATATATATATTATATAAATTATATAATATAATAATAATAATTTATATTATTATAATAAATAATAATAATAAATAAAATAAAATAAAAATAATAAATATAATTTATTCTAAACATGTTTTCTATTTTTAGAATAATAAAAAGGGAAAATGTTTAAAATGTTAAAAGTACAATATAAATGGTATCGCGTGTTGATGAGTGTTGATTTAGAGCTCATTGTTTGGTAAATAATTCACATTAAAGTGTTTTTTCTCACCCTGCAGCATCAGAGCGGAGAGTCGGGGTCTGAGGTGGGGGGGGCACGGCAGACGACCCTGACGGACGTCCTGACGGACCTGCAGGTAAAACTGATACCTGACAGAAGAGACACAAACACGTTAGTTTCCTTTAATAAAAATAATTAAATCAACACCGACACCACGCTGCTAGAGACCCAGGACGTATTGCGGGACCCGTTGGAGGGAAGGGGGGCACGGGAGAACCAGAACCAGGACTGAGAGGGTCAGACCCTGCTGCAGTAAAATGAGAGGTTTTCTAAAGGGACTCTGGTGCTCTGAGACACTACCACTTTAGTCCACAGGGGGCGACAGAGTCAACACAAGAGGAAAGTTCCTTTAGTCGCTTTAAAAAACAAGAAATACAATTTTAAAAATATCCAAACATTTAAATATAATAAATATTACTGATTTATATTTTAGAGACACAATTTTAGAACAACATTGATAATTATTTCAACACATTACACAATCAAATTTTATCTCAAAGAAATATTTATAATTATATTGATACCAACATGAGAAATGTGGAAGTTATATTTAATACTAGTTACACCAATAACTGTTCCTAAAATAAATACAAAATATTAATATTCAAAGTTACCAAATGTTCAGTTACTAAATAAATGTAATCCCAACTATACATCTAGTGATAATAATAATAATAATAATAATAATAATGTACCGTGTAGTTTCGTCCTTCAGCTTCAACGGATCCTCAATATAAAACTTTACACCAAAGTATAAAATGTACGGTGGCCCGACTGTGACAAAACAGTAAGATTGAGAAAAATATCAATATAATGTTAGTCCAATAGTAATCGGTAATAAATAAAATCTGATTACTGAAATAGATTAAATAATTCATTCATTTGTTATTGAACATATTTCTAAATTTACTGCACACTTGTTCTTTACAGTCTGTTTGATAGTTACTGAAACATAATTATGAAGAATTAAGAAATATAACAAAACAAAAACACTGAAAAAAATGTATTTAGTTTTATTGTTTTTAGATTTGATTCGTTTAATTTCTGTCAGTTTGTTTGAGAGAAACTCACCGAGGTCTCGATGCTGTGAAAGAGTTTTTGATGGATCCAACCAGTGCTGTTAGAAGCAAAAACACAAGTAAATTCATTTTAATTAAATGTCACATATTATGCAATATGTTCTTTTTCATGGCTTTTCAAAATAAAGTGTCTAGAGACCCCAGAAATATCAAAAAAGACCACCCTCTCGTTTTCTCCTGCTGCGTCAGATGAAAACATGAACGAGTCAGATTTCATGCTGGATATGACATTATAGATATAGTATGTATATATAGCAGTGATAGGCCGTCAGGGCCTGCAAGGCTTTCTCTGCTGGCTTAAACAGAATCACAAAGTTATAGCTATTGTATAATTTAATATTTTTTCTTAAATACACTACATGTATTATAATTTATACAAATATTTCCCCATTATCTTATTTTCTCATTGCACAGCTCCTGTCTTCCTCAGTTGCTCTGCTTCCAGTTCAGCTTGTTTTAAGTAGAGTTTAAGGAGGAGAAACAGATTTGTGAGTTGGGGTTTAACCGGATTAAACTCTTTGTCAACAAAGAAAGGAGGATGGAGTTTGTCTTTAAGTCAACTGTGCTTGTTTTTTTACATCTAATATCTGAATGGCCCTCCAGTGTGCAGCAGAATGTGTGTTGCTGCAGTGTTGCTGGATTGATTTGTTGCTCTGTTGTCATATGAATATATGTGACTGGTTATTGTGAGTTTGTTGTTGTCATTGTGTTAATTATATAGATTTGGACTATATGTATTGTCCGTTAATTATGAAGCATACCGTCATGCGCGGAGTTATTGTTTGTTAAGCTAGTTTAGCGTAGCCTCCCAGAAGTGCGTAGCCTCAGCTGTCTTTTGTTTTGGGTTTTTTTTGTTCTGGGTTCAGAGGTCACAGCCCGTTGTCTCCCACGTGAGCGCAGTCCACCGAAAACATTATATTTCCCACAATTTAAGCTTCTGCATTTTCCAAATGCACTAGTATTATTCAAACGTACTGTTTGGTTTGTAAGCCTCGTACCGAACGGTTTAATACGAATACGTGTATTATTACACCCCTAGAAACAAATAATAACCGTAGCTGTGGCACCATAATGAGGTTATTAGGAGGTGTTTCAGCTGCAGGACAGCACTGAAGGCCCAGGTATAAAATGCACGGCCCGCCACTGATATATACGTATATATATATATATGTATATATATATGTATATATATATATATACGTATATATATATATACGTATATATATATGTATATATATATACAGTGGCGGCTGGTGGAACATGTTCTAGGTAGGGCTGTGCCACATCCAATCAATTTCAGCAAACATCCCAGAATGATTTAATGCAAAACAATTAAGGTATCAAACACGTATTCGCGATTAAAAATTGTAATCGTTGCCCAGCACTAATATATATATATAAACATTAAAGCGTGTAAATGTTAGGGAATAGAAACCCAAAATAAAAGTTTGAACCTTAAAATTAGAATCATATAACCCCTTTAAACGGAATTAAACTTCTCTGTAAATTAAACTAAATGAACAAAATGTATTTAAAGAAAACTTTTCTCACCGTCTGCTGTTTGTTGTCACAGAACCTCAAACCGAAGAACTCGACTTCAGAAACGTCCAGGTGAGAAAACACCTGATTCAAGATGGCCGCCACCTTGGAAGATTTCTGAGAATAAAAAAAGGAAAGATTTAATTTCATCAAGTGTGACCTCAGAGTTCAGGTGAGTCACTAAAACACAGGAGCTCAACAGGAAGACAACAAATGAGAAGAGATGAAACAAAAGAACAGAAGAAACGGAAATATAAAACAATGAAAACAGGAAGTTGTTTCTCACCTTGATGCCTCGCTCAGCCGTCAGTGTCATCTTCCTCTCGTCCAATAGGAGGACTTCTCCATAAAACTCATCCCAGTTCCCACGGAAACAGGCCATCGTTACTTAAGACAAAAGATATATATATATATACATATATATATATATATACATAATATATATGATTTATATATTTATATATAACATGTAAAAATGTTGTTTAAAAACAACTTTTAGTTTCTTTAAATCACTTTAAATTTAAAATCAGCAGCTGAGAAGAAAGGTAAAGTTGACTTATTTTGTTCAATAAAAAAAATACAATAAAATAAATACTTTGAAGGACAGTTTCACAGTATATTTAAACTACAGTCTGGTGTCCAGATTAAACCTTTTAAATATCAGCTTTAAAAAACTCTTGAATAAGTAAAAGGTCATTATTTGTCTTCTTAAATCTAAGTTAGACAATTAGCTTCATCTTCACTGTCATCGTACTGCAGAGACAACAACATGTACTAATACTAATGTACTAATGTACTAATATATGGTGGTAATATAAATAATAAGAAACAGTGAGGATATGAATAAGAAACAGCAAAATGTGCAGTCATCAAATTTAGTAATTTAACATAAATTAAACCACATTTTTACGGTCATTTTTTTAGAATTTAGGGTGTTCTTCATACACTTATCAATTTTATTTATCATAAAGGGTTAATTAATCAGTGTAGTGTTCAGTCAAACGAGAGCTTGAATTTCAAAGTAAAATTTCTGAAATATTTGTCTGGCCTTCAGAATAAAAGCAAAGAATCAAAACTCTGTTTAAAGAAATGAAATGCAGCATTTAAAGGTCACAGCAGAGAAAGGAAACAGACAATCAATAAATCAATAATAAAGAACCCTGAGCTTTATTGTAATAATATTATCTGTAATCAGTTAACAGCTTTTATTATATTTACTTTAAGTATTTAATGATTGTTTAATAATACTATGTATAGTTATTAAAGAGAGAAAACTCACCGTGATCTTTAATAAACAATTGTTGATGAAATGATATTCAGAAAATATAAAAGTGAAGAAGACGTGTTTCTTCCTCACCTGCTGATCAGTAACTATTCTTCTTCTTCTTCTTCTCTCTCTACAGTCCTTCGCTCTTCTTCCTCTCTCTCTGTGCTCTGTTGTTCTGTTGCCATGGAGACGGGCTCCTCGCCCCTCCCCCTCCCGTCTCTCATTTCAATGTTTAGTTTTTGTTTTTTAAATCCTGTATTTTACATTAGAAACTGTTCTGTTTTCATTTCAAACTGTCTGAATCACTTTTGTAATTTTTTTGACTTTGACCAAAAAATATTTCTTTAAAAAAAGGTTTTATTATAAAAAATAATAATCTGGGTTTCAAAATAAAACAGAAAATATAATAATAAATGAAGCATCATATTCACATCCTTCCTCCCTTCTTCTTTCTTCCTTCCTTCTTACCTCCCTCCTTTGCCTCATCCCTTCTCATCTCCCTTCCTTGCATCCTCCCTTCTTATCTTTCTTCCTTTCCTTCCTCCCTATATCTTTTATCTTACCTCCCTCACTAGCGTCATCCCTTCTTATCTCCCTTCCTTACATCCTCTCTTCTTTCCTTCTTACCTCCCATCCTTGCATCCTCCCTCCTTATCGTCCTTTTTTCCTCCCTTCTTATCTTCCCCCTTCCTCCCTTCCTTCTGATCTGTTTGTAGAAAAGTTTCTTTAAACGGGATTTGAACCAACAACCTCTGAGATTCATGTTGAGCTACTGTTACTGCTACACTTCCTGTTTTTTTCACATTAAAAGCCTAAATATAAAACGAAGGGCTTCAAGACATCGTTTGTGAGAAAAAGTCAAAGTGAACCTCTGAAACATTTTTCCACATGTTTTAAACTTTATTTCATTTTTTCACAGTTAATCAAAATGTTCGATACAAAACATTTGAATCAGAGCTGATTTCAGATGTGACAAACATGATGAATCAATAAATATAAACCATTTTAATGATTAGATTTTCAGTATAAATGAGCTCTGACTCCAGGTCCGATATTTTCATTTATTAAAAACTGAAAATAAATTTAATCCTGATTCTCAACATCAAGTGAAAAGACAAGAAAAATCTATAAAAGTGCAATTTGAAAATGTATTTTCAAAATAAAAGTCAGTCATTTGGTCAAAGTACCAGAAAGTTCTATCATAACCTTCAAAATAAAAGCCAGTAGGAATGCACAACACTAAATTGAATCAAGTATTTCATAATAAAAGTCTTTCACACAAAGTCAACATAGAACTTCCTCATTAACATCAACATAAATCACAGCTTGTTACAGCCTTCAAAATAAAAGCCAGAGGGAATAGGCCTTTTTTCTGATGCTATCTTCAAAATAAATGTCTGAAATATAAAAACAATACGTTTACTATTGAAAGCCGGTGAGGTGTTTACTGTCTCCTCTTTCCTCCCGTTTGATGTTTTAATAAAGTCTTATATCACAAGTTGATGTTTATAAACACTGTTTGCAAACAGCAGTCGGCACTTGTGATCTTTGTTTTTTCTATTTTACAAAATCAGTCAAAATAAAAGCCCAAGCTAACAGACAAAGTTAGTACATCTTCAAAATAAAAGCACTCAAACTAAAACTATGGCTTTAGGTCCAGACTGTCAAAACAGAGCAGATAACAATAATCAATATATCTTCTAAATTCATTAAAAGTCTTTAAATATCACATTTATTTTATATTTCCAGATCATATTTGATAAAGACAACAATTCACAAGTATTTTCTATATATATATATATGTAATATATTATTATTTGTGGTATAAATTAAAATGAATAAATACAAATGTATAAAATGAATAAATTAATGATAATTATCAAAAATAAAACAAAAACAGGAGATAAGAGAAAGTCGATCTACTGCGACAGGTTGCTGAGGCTCTGATTGGTGGAGAGGAAATTACCCATGAAGCTCGGCACCTGCAGGCCCGTTGTTATGGTGATACCACCGCACCAAACCTGCAACACAGTTTTACTACAGTCAGTACTGCGATTCGATGAGGACAAGTGCTGGAGGATGTAGTAATACTGCAGTGTGGTGTAGTACTGACAGTGAAGGTTTTTAGGATGTAGTATTACTGCAGTAGTATTACTGTAGTGTGGGGTAGTACTGCATTGAAAGACAGGATGATGTAGTATTACTACAGTAGTATTGCTACAGTGTGGTGTAGTACTGAATGTGAAGGCAAGGTTGGTGTAGTATTACTACAGTGTAGTGTATTATTACTACAGTAGTATTGCTACAGTGTGATGTAGTATTACTACAGTAGTATTGCTACATTGTGGTGTAGTACTGACTGTGAAGGCGGGGATCAGCGGTTGGCTGAACTTTGTTTTGAAGGAGTGAAGGAGACGATGTCGATCAACATCGATAAACGATAAATCACCTGAAACACAAAGAGAGAAACACATCAGGTGATAAAAAAGATTTTCAGTTCAAATGAGCTCTAAATCTAGGTCCGATATTTTTTTTGTTTTTTTTAAACTGAAAATAAATTTCATCCTGATTCTCAATATCAAAAATCTATAAAAGGTACAATTTTCAAAATTATTTTCAAAATAAAAGTCAGTAATTTGCTCAAACTGACAGAAAGTTCTATCATAACCTTCAAAATAAATGCCAGTAGTAATACACAACACTAAATCTAATCAAGTCTTTCATAATAAAAGTCTTTCCCACAAACTCAACCTAGAACTTCCTCATTAATGTAAAATAACTGAAAATGTTCAAATACTTTTAGTGGTACTAAAATACTTTGGTAATATATGTGTGTTGAATTGTCAGATAATGTAGTTAAAGAAGTTGAAGTTTGAACTCTTTTGTCGGTACCGTTGTCGTAGTCGCAGTAGATTCCGATTCGCTGAGGCAGCGGCCAATCGAGCGCCTTCGCTTTGTTGTTGTGCTTCGCAGCGAGCGAGCTTTGCAGCCATTGGCTGGCGTGGAGACACCACGAACCAGCACTTTTCCCTAACTGGTCAAAGCGGCCCAGACTGGCCCGATAGGCCACGCCCACGCTGAACGACTTCCAGTCAGTGAGAGGGCGGAGCTCCCAGTAGTGACAGCTGCCGGCCATCTCCTGGTCACCTAGGAGACGGAAAGAGATCGAAGGTAATTTTGAACAAGTAGAAAACATTTAAGAATTTAAATACGAAATATTTATAAAATAATGTTGCAACCTTCAAAATAAAAGTCTGTATTTAGATTTAACAATCGGTGTCTTTGTTATAACTGTCAAAATAAAAGCAAGTGCTAAGTCAACAACACTGAAACTTCTAAAAGACATAATGTACAACATGTATTAGCATTAGTTGTAGTATCGATATGAGGTATTAGTGTGAAGTACCCAGTACTGTGTACGACTCTCCAGCGAATCGGTCGCGTCCTGATCGACTTCCTGCCGTTTTATTGGGTGACGGTGTGGCGCTTCTGCTGCTAATTAAATAAAAATAAACTAGAAGTTAGAAGTTAAAAGACTTAAAATCCCTTAAAACCTCCCAGATAGTAAAAGTAGGAAAACAACGAGGTGAAACAGCCAATGAGGTCGTGCCAAAGCGATGATGCAGCAGAGAAAAAGATGAAAAAATGTGAAGAAAACAACACGGAATATAACTTTAAACTGATTAAAAAGACGCATAATTGTAATATTGTACTAAATATAAGTACTTTGCTTTAAAATAGACATATTTTAACAAAATATACGCAAGTAGAAAATATCAAATATATGATACTTTTAGTGAAAACAGTTTATCTTTTATATAAAGTCCTGATATACATTTCTGAAAATTAAAAATGTAATATCTTTAACATTTTAATTAACAAAATAAAAACATACTTTTCTATAAGTTGAACCTGCTTGAATAATAAAAACAAAATACAAACATACAGTTTAAAAATGTGACACAATTCAAAAAAACAAACAGATCTAAAGATTTGATTGAAACTGTAAACGCTGATGTGACGTCAGCAGTGATGTGATTGGCCGCATGAAGTGAGAAATGGCGGATGCGGAAAAATGATTGGTGACACAGCGGTTGCTAGGCAACCTGTCAGCGATGACAAGTCTCTACCTGAGCGAGTCGGAGAGCACGACGTACGGAGACTGAAGAGGGACAAAAAGGTCAAAACACAAACAAACACAGCAGCAGAAGAAGAAACAACTCAAGATTAAAGCGAGCCAAAAGCTAAATTAACTCTAAATGGACTTTGTGGAGAGATTTTTAATAACACGACTTCATCGGTGACACGTTTCCCTCACCTGCTCTTATTCTCTTTCCCTCTCAGCCGGGGGTCGTGGCCTTTCACCCCCTGAGGCTCCCAGGTCACAGAGTCGCCCTGAACCTTCAGCTCAGCGTGAGCCGTCACCGCATCGAAGCCAAAGTTATACGCTGCAATAAAACAAGTAGAAGAAGAAGTTATACGCTGTGATAAAACAAGAAAAATAGGTACCTTCACAATAAATAAAATGCCTCCTTAATTATAATGAAAACAGAACATGTATGACGAGCGTTTCAGTAAAAATAAACCAACTAACAAAATGAAGCAAAAACAGCAACATAAATATATAAATTCATAATGTTGGATTTTAAGAACAATATCTCTCATTCTGTCTTCATGTCTGTCGCTCCCTCATGAAAAAACAGAAACATGTGTCCACTCGTCCACTCGTCCACTCAATCATGTGATCACCTCTGGTTTCCATGGCAACGGGCTCAGAGAACTCGCCGGCTGCAGTTTTGTTTCTCGCTCGAACTCGAACGACGACGAAGCGAGAGTCAAACTTCAGACCTGAAACAGAATAATAATAATAAAATAATAAAACGTTATGAAAAATAAATATAAAAAATTAAATATCTTATTTTTTTATAATAAACTAATTTTAAGTAATTTAACATCTTATTTTCATCATAAACTAATTGAAAATAATTAAATATTTTGTTTATTATAATAAATTATTTTCAAATAATGAAACATTTTATTTTCATAATAAACCTATTAAAACTATTATATTTTCTCTACTCAACTCTTTTTAAATGATTAAACATTTGTTTTTTTAAATAAACTAATTTGAAAGGCTAGCAGCTCTGTGAGGCTACATGCTACCATGAGGTAGCTAGTACAATGTTTGTCATCTTAGTTTAGTGTTAGCATGCTAACATTAGCTAGTTAGCAGTAAACACACAAAGTACCTGAAATGGTGACGTGTGTCTCTCTGATGTCGTGGATTTTGTCCCAGCATGCCTCTCCTGCGGCTCTCAGCGAGCTGTCGCGGTTTGTTTTTCGATATTCAAGTTCGTAGCGTTCGATTCTTCCGCCGACACCCTCGCCATCGCTGTCAGCCTTACCGGCAGATTGCCAGGCAACCGTGACTGTGTTATCACGGACAACGCAGCTGGAGACGTCGATCTCTGGAGCTCTGGGTACTGTAAACAATAAAGATACTGTAAACAATAGATACTGTAAACAATAAAGATACTGTAAACAATAAAGATACTGTAAACAATAGATACTGTAAACAACAAAGATACTGTAAACAACAAAGATACTGTAAACAATAGATACTGTAAACAAAAGATACTGTAAACAATAAAGATACTGTAAACAACAAAGATACTGTAAACAATAGATACTGTAAACAATAAAGACACTGTAAACAAAAGACACTGTAAACAATAAAGATACTGTAACCAATAGATACTGTAAACAATAAAGATACTGTAAACAACAAAGATACTGTAAACAATAGATACTGTAAACAATAGATACTATTAACAAAATATACTGTGAACAACAAAGATACATTAAACAATTAAGATACTTTTAAACAACGAAGATACTGTGAACAATAAAGATACATTAAACAAGAAAGATACTTTTAAACAACAAAGATACTGTGAACAACAAAGATACATTAAACAATAAAGATACGTTTTAACAACAAAGATACTGTGAACAACAAAGATACATTAAACAATAAAGATACTTTTAAACAACAAAGATACTGTGAACAATAAAGATACTGTAAACAATAGAGATATTATAAACAATACAGATATTATACACAACAAAGATACATTGAACAATAAAGATACTGTAAACAATAAAGATACATTCAACAATATAGATACTGTAAACAATAGATACTGTAAACAACAAAGATACTGTGAACAATAAAGATACTGTAAACAATAAAGATATTATAAACAATACAGATATTATACACAACAAAGATACATTAAACAATAAAGATACTGTGAACAATAGATACTGTACACAATAAAGATACTGTAAACAATAAAGATATTATAAACAATACAGATATTATACACAACAAAGATACATTAAACAATAAAGATACTGTAAACAATAGATACTGTAAACAATAAAGATACTGTAAACAATAAAGATACATTAAACAATAAAGATACTTTTAAACAACAAAGATACTGTGAACAATAAAGATACTGTAAACAATAAAGAAATTATAAACAATACAGATATTATACACAACAAAGATACATTAAACAATAAAGATACTGTGAACAATAGATACTGTACACAATATAGACACTGTAAACAATAAAGAAATTATAAACAATACAGATATTATACACAACAAAGATACATTAAACAATAAAGATACTGTAAACAATAGATACTGTAAACAATAAAGATACTTTTAAACAACAAAGATACTGTGAACAATAAAGATACTGTAAACAATAAAGATATTATAAACAATACAGATATTATATACAACAAAGATACATTAAACAATAACGATACTGTGAACAATAAAGATACTGTAAACAATAAAGATATTATAAACAATACAGATATTATACACAACAAAGATACATTAAACAATAAAGATACTGTGAACAATAATGATAGTGTAAACTATACAAAGATACTGTAAACCTTACAGTAGCGGAAGAATCAAACGTTACAAACTCGAATACCGAAAAACAAACCGGGACAGCTCGCTGAGAGCTGCAGGAGAGGCATGCTGGGAAAAAATCCATGACATCGGAGAGACACACGTCACCATCTCATTAATGTATAATATTAAACTACCACCAAAAATGAACAAAAATTTGACAAGACAAGAAAAAAAATGTTAATAATAAACTGACAAATATAAACAAATGTAGCAAAACAAAACATAAAACACAAACCACAGAAAAGAAGAAGAAGAAGAAGAAGAAGAAGAAGAAGAAGAAGAAGAGCTGTGACTCACCTGGCAGGAAGTGAAGTCGTTGAAGCCCCGCCCTCTCGGAGCTGAAGTCAACAGTAAATTGCAACATGTTCTCCGACGCCACCGGACGAGTCGTCAGCCGGAACGCTGGAGCCATGGTTACCCTGGAAACAGGGGGGGGGGGGGGGGGGTTACTGTGCTTCATTTATAACTCTGAACTTTGATTGGTTGCAGTGTGTTAATGTTAGAATAGAAATCAACGAAGAATTAAAAACTAATTTCATTAAGTAAACAAAACAACATTACATTTAATTAAAACCAAATTCAACAAAAACAACAAATAACAAATATAAATGAACATAAACAAGTGACAACTGAACAATGACAGTAAACTGGATGAATATAAATCTAGAAACTAATAATAAAACGTGTCATTCAATATAGATAATTTACATAAATAAATTAATCACACTAACTCATGTTCATATTAAGTAAAATATTTGATATTATATCAATATGCTCGTATCATATTCAAACAGTGAACAAACCTTTCTTTGATTTGTTTTGCAGCCTGAAAAAGAAAACAGACAAAACAAACTTTAAATATTTATTGTTAAAAGTAATTTCAAAGTTAGTAGCTGTTTAATGTTTGTCTTAATGTATAGTTACATTAATCATTATTTTAGGCGACTAATAAACTGGAAGGTTTTAATAATAAAAGGTGATTTTATTTCTTCTTCATCTTCTCATACTACCTTTAGGAATTCTTCTTCATTGGTGATCGTCAGAGTCTGATTTGCGAACTCGAGCAGTTCTTCACACGACAGCAGAGCGGACTTCCCCTCCGATATCTGCTTCTGAAAAAATCAAACCAAAAATACTTTTTTTAAAGTATACATGAAAGGAAAGAAAATAAAAAGAAAGTATGTTGGCATACATTTTTATTTTTTTTAAGTAAAAAAGTATATGGGGATACATTTTTTTTAGTATTATCAAACTGTTCATCAACTTTGAGGCAAAAAACAAAATTTAAATTTAAATATTAGAAACTGTGAGGAATAAAGCCGAAAATCAAAACTGTGTTGAAGCAAAGAAAAATAGAGGTTTTAAAAATATATAATGAAAAATAGAACAAAAACACAACAGGAAGAAAGAAGTTTATAAAACAAAACAAAAAAATTGCATCTTTACGTGAAGCTCCGCCTCTTTCCTCTGCTTCGCCTCTTTAATTACATCACGAAGCGCCGCCCCCTTCTCCTCCAGGGCGGAGTTTAGCTGTTCGAGCTCCGCCTCCAGCTCTGACATCACCTTACATGACTCCTCCTGATTGGATGGACAAAGTTTACTTTAGTTATGTCTTTTTCATTTTAGATCATTCCCCCTCTCCTCTCTAAATCCCTCCCTTTACTCCATTTTAGCCAATCAGCTGCTGACCTGGAGTCCCGTCAGTGTGTTGTCGACTGTTTCCAGGAAAGTTTGGAGCTCTTCATTCTTATTGGCTAACGTGCTGATGATCCTGCACAGAGCTTCCTGTTCAACAAACAAAACACTTTTTAAAACATAAAAACAACACTTAAGTAGGTTTTTTAACAGTTTTCTACATGTGGTGCAGTGTTTTACAGATTAGCATGTGGTGCAGTGTTTTAACAGATTAGCATGTGATGCAGTAGGTTTACAGATTAGCATGTGATGCAGTAGTTTAACAGATTAGCATGTGATGCAGTAGTTTAACAGATTAGCATGTGATGCAGTAGGTTTACAGATTAACATGTGATGCAGTGATTTTACAGATTAGCATGTGATGCAGTAGTTTTACAGATTAGCATGTGATGCAGTAGGTTTACAGATTAGCATGTGATGCAGTAGTTTAACAGATTAGCATGTGATGAAGTAGTTTAACAGATTAGCATGTGATGCAGTAGTTTAACAGATTAGCATGTGATGCAGTAGTTTAACAGATTAGCAAGTGATGCAGTAGGTTTACAGATTAACATGTGATGCAGTGATTTTACAGATTAGCATGTGATGCAGTAGGTTTACAGATTAGCATGTGATGCAGTAGGTTTACAGATTAGCATGTGATGCAGTAGTTTAACAGATTAGCATGTGATGCAGTAGTTTAACAGATTAGCATGTGATGCAGTAGGTTTACAGATTAACATGTGATGCAGTGATTTTACAGATTAGCATGTGATGCAGTAGGTTTACAGATTAGCATGTGATGCAGTAGTTTAACAGATTAGCATGTGATGCAGTAGTTTAACAGATTAGCATGTGATGCAGTAGGTTTACAGATTAACATGTGATGCAGTGATTTTACAGATTAGCATGTGATGCAGTAGGTTTACAGATTAGCATGTGATGCAGTAGTTTAACAGATTAGCATGTGATGAAGTAGTTTAACAGATTAGCATGTGATGCAGTAGGTTTACAGATTAACATGTGATGCAGTGATTTTACAGATTAGCATGTGATGCAGTAGTTTTACAGATTAGCATGTGATGCAGTAGGTTTACAGATTAACATGTGATGCAGTGATTTTACAGATTAGCATGTGATGAAGTAGTTTTACAGATTAGCATATGATGCAGTGGTTTTACAGATTAGCATGTGATGCAGTGTTTTAACAGATTAGCATGTGATGCAGTGGTTTTACAGATTAGCATGTGATGCAGTGGTTTTACAGATTAGCATGTGATGCAGTGGTTTTATAGTGCCACTGTAAAACTACTGCATCATCTGCTCCACTACAAATCTACTACATCACATGCTTGGCTGTAAACCCCCACTGCATCACCTGCACTGACCTACATGTCTACTGAAGCTTCCACTGCACACTGATGACTCAGAGAAGACGTTCAGTGTGAAAGCCTCTGGTTTAACCTATTGATCATCATCAGCATCAATCAGACCACAGTATCATGTTTTCGATCAGAGTACTGCAGGTAGTACAAGTATCACACACTACGTGTCCTTGTAGTATTGTGTTGCTACTGAACATTTAGAGGCAAGTCATAGAGGTTGAGTTACACCGACAGAGAGAGACAGATAGACAGACAGACAGAGAGAGAGAGGTCGAGTTACATAGAGAATGAACAGCGTCCAGTTACCTGAAGAGAGAAAAACACCTGAGCGTTTTTTTAAAGATAAAGTTTCAGAAGAAATAAAATAAAATCAGCTGATCGACGGTCCATTCACACTGATAGTGACTCTACCAGAGAGAGAGAGAGAGAGAGAGAGAGAGAGAGAGAGAGAGAGCGAGAGAGTCTTATCTGTAAATCCCTCATTCAAAGTGATACTGACTCGACCAGAGAGAGAGGGACTTTGGCTGCTAACAGCTAACAGCTAGCTAATCCTCTCTTTCTCTTCCTCCACGTCTTTCCTGTGTGTCAGCTGACGGATCAGATGTTATTGATCATCGATCGATCAGATTCTTACCTTCTGAGTGTCCATCATCTGAATGAGAGAGAGAGAGACAGGGAGAGAGGGGGAGGAAGGACGAAGACCGGAAGTGAAGTCAGACAACATCACAGCCTTGTTTCCGGTTTGCACTGTCAAAATAAGTCTACAGGCTATCCTGCACTGTAGACCCTCCACTGTAGATCCTCCACTGTAGACCCTCCACTGTAGATCCTCCACTGTAGACCCTCCACTGTAGACCCTCCACTGTAGATCCTCCACTGTAGACCCTCCACTGTAGATCCTCCACTGTAGACCCTCCACTGTAGATCCTGCACTGTAGACCCTCCACTGTAGACCCTCCACTGTAGATCCTGCACTGTAGACCCTCCACTGTAGACCCTCCACTGTTTACGTGTTGAACAAAATCTCATCAGTCCGATCGGCTGCAGCGTCCAATCACATGACTGATGAACAATGAGGGGGCGTGTCGGCCGTTAAAACACTTCCTGTAAGTCTGTTCTCGTGGCTCCTCAGAGATCCCTCCTCCCTCCTCCATCCTCGCTCCTCAGAGCTAAATAAGAGCTTTGGGACGGCCGTCAATATGGCGGCGCAGAACAACTTCCGGTTCGAGCGAGGAGCGAGGAAATGAGAATTAAGTCTTAGGCCAAATCCCAATGTCCCCCCTTACGGACTCACGGACTTTGAGGCGCGCTCCCGCGAAGTCCGTGAGGGTTTAGGGATGTCCCACTGTCAAATCATCAAGTGTTTGAGGCTCTAGCAGACATTTTGAGCCCTTTATGAACCCTTTCCGTAACTCAGTATGCTGACTTAGCCTAAGGGAATTACCCACAAATCATTGCAATGTGACGTTAAGCACGGGGTAACCAGTGGACGCATGAGACGTAAAGAAAAAGGTAAACAAAGAGGACTCACGTTTGTTCAGCCTGTCTTAATAAATTTACTCAGAAACATTAAGGGTTAAAGATGGAACAAAAAATAAACATGAAATCAGATATTTATTTATTTATTCATCAAATAGTAGATTTTGTCATTGAAGCTGTTTTGACAAAAACGAGTAAATAGATGATATGAAGTTACCTCATCTAGTGAGGAAAGAGCCTGAAGACGTTCACATCAGGGAGTACAAAGTATACAATAAATACACACAGTTATACATCATATTTCTTGTCGTTTTCATGGTAACGTGATATGTTGCAGCAAAGTGCTGTCCCGTTCATATTCACACCATCTCAAGCCCTCAGTCTCTCACACTCACCCACTCACCAGGTGACGTCAGTGAGTCCTTGAGGGTTCAGGGTTTGAGGGTTTAGGGGGGACATTGGGATTTGGCCTTATTTGTCATTTCCTCGATTCCGGTTGAACCGGTTTCAACCGGAAGCGATGCTCGCTTGAACCGGAAGTTGAAACCGGAAGCGATCCTCGCGATCCTCCCCCAAGACCCGTTTGAGAGGAGAACTTTGAGGAGAACCTTCAGGCCAAAGAGCTGATATCAGATCAGCCTGACCTCACGACCAGACAGCAGACTAGCAGCAAAGGGAAGCAGCACATGAAGCTTCTCTAGCTGAACACCAGACAGGTTTGGCTAGCTGGATGACGTCATGCTAATAAGTTATTTAGCTTTTTAAAACAACGGGGACAGATCCAGCACGGACAGTTAGGGAGTGAGGGACATGAAGCACCTGCTGAGACATGATATATAGTTATAAATACATCATTATATATGTGTGTGTGTGTGTTTTATATTATAGTGAATATTATTATATGATATATACAGTATATTATTATGATATATATATTATATTATACAGCATATTATTATATGATATATATATTATTATATTATACATCATATTATTATATGATATATATATTATATGATATATATATTATTATATTATACAGCATATTATATGATATATATATTATGTGATATATATATTATAATATTATACAGAATATTATTATATGATATATATATATATTATATTATACAGCATATTATATGATATATATATTATATTATACAGAATATTATTATATGATATATATATATATATTATATTATACAGCATATTATATGATATATATATTATTATATTATACAGAATATTATATGATATATATATTATTATATTATATAGCATATTATTATATATATATATATTATATTATACAGCATATTATATGATATATATATTATTATATTATACAGAATATTATATGATATATATATTATTATATTATACAGAATATTATTATATGATATATATATATTATATTATACAGCATATTATATGATATATATATTATTATATTATACAGAATATTATATGATATATATATTATTATATTATACAGCATATTATTATATGATATATATATTATGTGATATATATATTATATTATACAGCATATTATTATATGATATATATATTATGTGATATACATATTATATTATACAGCATATTATTATATATATATATATTATTATATTATACAGCATATTATTATATGATATATATATTATTATATTATACAGAATATTATTATATGATATATATATTATACTGAGACTATAATAAGATGTCCTGACGTGTTTATCAAAGTGTCATTTCTGCTTTTTTTCATGTTGGAATAAAGGTTAAATATTTAACTGTAAAGTAGTAATACGTGTTTGATACCTTCATGTTTTTGCATTAAATCATTCTGGGATGTTTGCTGAGACTGATTGATGAGGCTCAGCCCTACAGAGAACATGTTCCACCAGCTCCACTGGTCTATATATTTATAATATAAATATATACATTTTATATAAGTGTGCTGAGTAAATGTGACTCTCCTGTGGATTATAGTATTAAAGGATGATACAGACATCATCACATGACTTAATGTTAATTTGAGTTAGCTGCGTGTGATAGACTTGAACCTGCTGCGTATTATATATTATATGATACAATATATATATCATATAATATAACAGAGAAACTAAATAATCTCTCCAACAAACATGTTAAGACAATTAATCCGTCTCATTTTCTCAATCAAACAACCAGAGACGTTTGCACCTAAACGTTGAATTTTATTCTTCATCATCTGTTAAACATCTCAGCCTTTGACTCGTTTCCTCCAGCAGACACAGAAACAGAGAAACTCAGCGTACAGCGTGAAGAACACGGTGGAAACTCACTATTTTTGGCAACAAAAAAAACATTTTTGTTTTTAAATTATGTGCTTCAAAGTTAAAAGGTTTTTAAGGTTTTACAGCAATAACTTACGTTTTTACAGTGTTATTTGTTTTTGCAACGAGAGACAGAGCCGGAAGTTTCTCAGCCAACATTTCCTCAAAATCTAAAATCCTCCAAAATATTCACCAGGAAATTCAAGAACGGACTCAAAACGTTTCAAAGTGGTTTCATCTTAAAGTTCAGTCGGCTGGCAGCAAACATCTCCTCTGGAATAAATGCCTTCGTGAGAGTGACGAGTGAGGTTCTGAAAAACTGATTTTTTACATCCATCTGACAGAAAGTCTTTAGATTTAAACATCTGTTCAAACATCTGTCAACATAACATTTTATGTCCCAGAAAAACAAGTTTTCTTGAGAATCCAAACTAATGTTTTTGGATTATTTTAAGACTCAAACTGTGAATCCCTCATTTTCAAACTGCAGCAAAGTCACATCTGACATGTTGAACTCACCAAACTGTCTCCAAAAGGAGAGAATTAATTAATTTCTACCCGACGACAGGAGAAAAATCTTGTGTTTTTTTTTCAGAACCAAACTCCGTAAAAAAAAAAAAAAGCATGAAAACGTCCGACAGCAGAATCGTCTTCAAAACGCTACAACTAGCAGAAACAACATCATTGTTATATCACCATGGTAACTGTCATCGTTAAGGGGGGGAGGGGGCCATGCAGGATCACAGGCAGAAAGGGGCGGAGCTAAGCGCTACTCATCATTTTTAGTGGTATAAAAACATAAAAAGTTAATTTTTGAAGTTTCTCTCTCATCGAATAAAGAACCTTGACTGGCAGGTGAGAAGAGCCAATGGGTGGGAGGAGAGCCGGTGAGGGGGGCGGGGCTAGCACTTAAATACAGACTCACTTCCTGTACAGTTCGGTTCACAAACAAACACTTTCTGACGCTTTTCTTCCTCCGTATTTACACTTCCTCCGTTTCGGTCAACTGTCCCAGCTGTGGCGGCCATTTTGTGTCTAAGTACGAGTCTTCTTCCCGTTTCCTGTTTTCACACCGACGTCACAATGTACGAGCCGCGCTCTCCGCCGCTGCTGCCGCCGCCCTCGCCGCCCTTCGGCTCCCGTTTCTTAGTGACGGGGGTCGGGATGAGCGAAGGTCGCGTGGGGGTTGTCGACGACGAAGACGATGATGTCGTGGTGGTGGTGGGCGGCGTGGGCGGGGCGGTGACATCAGAGCTGCTCTTCCTCGGACTCGGCGTGTAGTTGAAGGGGCTAACCCGAGCCGCCACGGCGCCGCTCCGCTGCTGACTGCGCTGCTGTTGTTGTTGTTGTTGAGGGCGTTCGGGCGGCGCCGGCTTGTCGTCGAGGCTCTCACAGCTCCGGCGCAGGTTGAGGTTGGAGGAGGAAGAAGAGGAAGAGCAGGAGGAGGAGGGGATCTTGGAGGGGGTGGGGCTGTCTATGACGGGCGGGGCGTTGGTGGTGGGAGAGCGAGCCGAACAGGAAGAGGAGGAGCGCGGGTTGTTGACGGGACAATCCTCCAGACGGACCCACACGTCTTCTGATTTGTCGGAGAAGCGTCCGGCCGATGAGTCGCCACCGCTCTTCCCCTTCCTCCACGTTCCCTGCGACCTCACGCTACTCTCCTCCTCGCTCCGCCCCTTCTCGCTGGACTCCGACGACGCCGACAACACCGATGACGAGCTTCCCGTCCTCTTCCACGTCCCCACGCGCGGCAACGACGTTGAGTGTTTGCTCCCGCCTCCTCCTCCAGCGTTGCTACTTTCCCGCTTCCAGGTGCCCGTGCGGCTGAACCGCGATGATGTCACTTCCTGTGGGCGTGACGGGCTCTCGGAGTGCGAGCGGTTGACGTCATGTCGCCTGGTCGTTGACGGTAGCGGCGTATCGGGGCTGGACGGTGACTCTAACGCCGTTACGGTCGCCGCCGACGACTCTTCCAGCTTCCTCTTCAGCGTCGGACTCGGTGCTTCTTTGATGAAGGTCGATTGACGGACCAGCGCTGGCTTCTCTGGCTCCGCCTTCTGTTTCTTGGCCGCCGTTGAGGCGCCGACCCTCGATGCCGACTCGCTCCTCGGGATGCCTCCGCCACCTCCGCCGCTCCTCACCGGCCCACTCTGTTTGGCCGGTCTGGAGGCCGAAGACGATGACGATGACGCACTTCCTGGAGACGCCGTGCGCGGCATCTGAAGCAGCTTCCCTCCTTTCTGATCGGCTGCAGAGGAAGAGCGGGACGGCATGGAGTCCCGAGAGGACCCACCTCCTCTGTCGGCGCCGTCGCTGCTTCCCGGAGGTTTGGCCACGGCTGCCGCTCTGGGCTTGCTCCGCCCCCTGGCAGATGGCTCCGCCCTCGGTTTCCCCGTGAAAGGACTCCTGTACACCTTCTTCCCGCCTCTCAACGCCTTCGCCGCCTCCTCCTCCTCCTCCTCCTCCTCTATTTCCTCCTTCTTCTTCTTGGCCTCCAGCATGCTGCGTTCTCCGCCCTTCAAGATCCTCCCCCCTCGCTTCATGGCTGCCTCCCCCTTCTCCTCCCCTTCTTCTTCTGCGTTGTTATTGGCTGCCGGAAGGCGGAACGGCGAGCCCACAGACTTCAGGGAGAGAACCGAGTCGGAGTCCGATGACGGTTGGCGTGACAGCGGCGCGGCAGCGGCTGCAGCGTTCAGGCTGCTGACAATGGAGTTGGCACCTTCCTGGATCGCCTTCCAATCGAATGTCTCCGAGTCAGGGGAGGCGGGGCTTCTCGGAGCCTCCGAAGGCTCCTCCTCGGCCAAAATGTCATCCTCGGCTTTGGAAGCAGGAACCGTCGTGGCCACGGCAGCGGCAGCGGCGGCAGCTGCAGCCTTCTTCTTTTTCTTGGGCATGGCGGAGCTGATGCACTCCTGCAGCAGGTCGTCCTCCGAGTCGATGCTCAGCGAGCTGAGCGACGAGTTCCTGGAGAAGCAGACGGGCGTGTCCTCCACGTGGAACGCTTTGGGAGCGTAGCAGCTCACCGCAGGGGGGCGGGGCTTCAACTCCTCTTGTGGAGGAGGAGACTTTCCTCCTGCTTTGCTGCCATCTTTCTTCCCGGGCGGCGGAGGCGGAGCGAACTCCTTATTGTTGTTCTCCTGGTCGATGTCACTCAGAGAGCTCAGAGACGAGTTCCTGGAGAAGCAGACGGGCGTGTCCTCGATGGCAAACTTCTGCTTCTCGTCGGACTCCGTCGCCGGTTTCGTTCGTGGGAAAACAGCCGCCGTCTGCTGCTTCCTCTTCCTGCCTTCTTCTTCTTTTTTTTTCTTCTCCTCGTCCTTCTCTCCTCCGCCGCCGGCGTCGTCTTCGTCAAAGTCAAGTGAGCTCAGCGAGTCGTTGCGCGAGAAGCAGCACGGCGTGCCCTCGATGGGCGTGTAGTGGTGCGGCGAGTCAAAGGCAAACCCCGGTTTTGCTTTGGCGACGCCGTACGGCGCCCGCTGGGGCATCGGCTTCACCGGCGACGTCGGCTTCTTCTTCTGCTGCTGCAGGGCGAGAGGGGGCGGGACCGAAGGAGGAAGAGGCGGGGCTTGGAGGTGCTCGCTGTTCACCGACGCTCTGATTGGTTTTCTGGGTTTGGCTTTGGGCATGGCAGCGCTGATGCACTCGGCGAGGATGTCATCACCATTCTCACCCTCCGGGAGCCCTGCCCCTCTCCTCTGGCCGGAGGTGGGCGGGGCTACGGGTGCAGCAGCGGCTGCCTCCTCATTGGGCGGGGAGTCGATGGTGAGGTCACTGAGCGAGGTGGCGGTGGAGAAGTTGAGCGGGGTTCCCTCCACACAGTAAACTCTCGGCACCTCCTCCGGTGGCGGAGGCGCGTCCTTCCTCTGCTGCGATTGGCCGCGACTCTGAGGTGGGTGGAGCTTATAAACAGGAAGCTGGCTGGGTTTTCTTGGTGCTGCTTGTTGCTGTTTCTTTGGTTTCCGTGACGACTTGGGCATGGCCATGTTGATGCACGCCTCCAGGATCTCGTCATCGTCAGATTCGTCGAGGATGGGTTTCGTCCCCTCCTCGTCCTTCCTCTCCTCGTTCCCTCCCTCATCTTCCTCTTCATTCCCTCTCATCTCCGCCGCGATGTACGGCTCGTCCAGACTGAGTGCACTCAGACTGGAGGCTCTGGAGAAGCCGTGCGGCGTGCTCTCCGTGGCGAAGTGCAGCAGGACGTCCGCGCTGCTCTCCTCCTCGTCCTTCTTCTTGGTCTTCTCCTCCTCCTTGGCGCTCTGCGTCGGCGGAGGAAGCAGTGGCGGCGGCGTCTTGGCACGGCTCGGTGGCATGGTCTGTCCTGGGCTGTCGGGCAGGTCGCTGGGGCTGACCACGCCGCTCGGCATGCCGCTGCACGGCTCGCTGGAGCGCACGGAGCTGGCGATGGAGGACGTGGAGAAGCTGTCAAGGGAGCTGACCGACGTGCAGCGGCTGAACATCAGCGGCGTCTCCTGAGCGTACGGCTGCTCCGGAGGACTCTTGGGAGTCCTGGCGCCTGATGATGATGTCACATGGTGGTGGTGATGGTGGTGGGCGTGGCCGTGATGGTGGTGGTGACCACGTCGGCCTCGGGAGGAGGGAGTGGAAGCGGCGGCTGCTGCCGCGGCAGCGGCAGCAGTGGCGGTCTGGCTCTCCGCCTCCTTCTGCTGCCTCTGCTGATGCTCATGTGCGTCTTTCTCGCTGACAGGAAGTGTCGGGTAATCGTTACCGCTGCCGCCCCTCCCGCCTCTCCTCTTCCTCTCGATGACATCGCAGTCTTCATCTTCCTCCGACGATGACAGCGAGGAGAGCGAGCTGCCTCTGGAGAAGCAGATGGGCGTGTCCTCCACGCAGTATGTCTGCGTCGACTCCTGGTTGCCTTTTGGCACCGTCCGATTGGCTGGGGGCGGAGGGGGGCGGAGCTTGTTGCCAGAGGACGGCGGAGGAGGCGGGCCGGAGGGGGCGGCGGTCTCCTCCGGCTTGAACAGAGGTTTTCGTGCGGCGTCGGCGCCGTACTTCAGGCTGTAGTCGATTGGCTGCTCGACCGCCGCGTCACCGCCGTAGTTTGAATTTGCCGCTGCAACAACATAGCGAGGCTGCGCGGCGGACGCTACGCGGCTGCCAGTCGCTGCTGGGTCGCCGCCGTCGTTCCTCCTCCTCAGCCTGCCATTCAGCTCTTCGTCCTCGTCGCTCTCGATGCTGCCGCGGTGACTCGGACTCTGTCTCCCAGAGTTCAGCTGTTCGTCCGAGTACTTGAGGCTGTAGTTGATGGGCGTGTCCAACTCAGCACCGTCGTCGTCCGCCATGTGGTTGGCGCTGCGGATCTTGTGCGCCAGGTCGGCCGGGTACTTCCTGTAGATGCAGCACTTGTTGGCTCCGTTCTCTTCGGACGAGTAGAACGGCTCCGTCGACGGTTTCGTCTTGCCGCGGTTTCCATACCCGTCGGCGCTCGTGACGCTGTTGAGGCTGTCGCTGGACGCTCGGACGCTGGGCGGGAACACCGTCCGGGCGTACGGCACCTCCTCACTCATCCTCTTCGATCCGTCTCCGTTCTTCGGGCTCGACAGCACCGGCGTGTTGGTGTACGAGCGTGTCGCGCTCCCTCCCGCTCCTCCTCCTCCGGCGCCATTACAGCCCCGCCCCTTCCTGTGCGCCGCCTTCGGGCTGAGGTTGTCGATGTTGTCGAAAGTCTCAGACAGCTGCTGGGCGTCCAGCTCCTCGAACAACGCCTTCTGTTTGCGGGCGTGCAGTGACGGGGCGCCAGCGCCCGGCGACACCACGCTGGTGTCCTTGTAGCGTGCCGGCCGGTTGGCCATCAGGTTGCGCAGGGCGGCGGCACTGCCCATGGCGATCATCTTGTGCCGGGAGTGAATGAGGTTACGCAGCATGCCGACGGCGCCCAGCTCCCACAATGCCTCCTGGTCTTTGGCGTCCCTGGCCGACAGATTCCAGAGCGTCCCACAGGCGTTGGACACGATGGTCAAACTGTGGGACTTCAGGTGCTGCAGCAGAGTCGGTAGGCAGCCGTGCTCACGCAGGATCTGCCTGCAAGACAACACACAGGGAGAAGAGAACCGTGAGTCTTCATAATTTAATCCACACAGCGGATGTTGATGGTTTATACTCGTGGTGTACCGTTAACCATCACAGTGTAAATAAAGTTTTAACGTTAACCATCACAGTGTAAATAAAGTTTTACTGACTCAGTAGAACATGTGTTTCTAGTCTCTGATCTCTGATCATGTTTCATTGTAAACAACCAATCAGAGGAGAGCTAGTAACGTTAGCAGCACCGCTAACGGCTAACCAACAGGAAGAGAGCTAGTAACGTTAGCAGCACCGCTAACGGCTAACCAACAGGAGGAGAGCTAGTAACGTTAGCAGCACCGCTAACGGCTAACCAACAGGAGGAGAGCTAGTAACGTTAGCAGCACCGCTAACGGCTAACCAACAGGAGGAGAGCTAGTAACGTTAGCAGCACCGCTAACGGCTAACCAACGGAGGTTCACTTCAGTTACACTATGATGCCTTCAGGCTCTGCTCAGTGAACATGAGTACTGGCTGAAGGTACATTATAACGTTATCATGATGTGTTCACATGTCATCTGTAAAATGTAGTTTTGGTGATAAACTTGAATAAATCCAGTAGTTTGAAGGAGATGTTTTCACATGAATATAAAATAGATATTAGAGATGAATTATGATGTTTAACTTCCTAACACGAGCTCTAAGAACATTATTATACTTCAGTAAACATCTCCATATATATATATATATATATATTTTACTATTCTGAATATTGGCCAATGACAGTCGTCAGTTAAACTGTTTTTTCACACTATGAAGGTTAAACTGTGTAATAGATCACATGACTCCCTGATCATTTATATCCAAAATGTTCCCTCGCTGCTGACTTCAGGCTCTGTTTTAGGTGGATATGAGGCTGGAGTGTCTAAAATGACAGAGACAGGTGAGTCTCTCTTTCCAGCCGTTTACCTGTGTGCTTCGTTGGTGGCGATGAGGCTGGAGACGTTGCGGAGGATCCCGCCGCCGCTCTCGATGATGGCGAGCGTGTTGGTGTGGCTGCGGTGAGTCAGCGTTCCCACCAGAAACGCCAGAGCGCCGTCCACCGCGCAGATGTCCGCCTTGTTCTCCGTGCAGTGAGCCGACAGGTTCCAGAGCGCGCTCAGTACGGACTTCAGAGTCGACTCCTGAAGAAGAAGAAGAAGAAACAAAGTGAAAAACTGCAGAAGAACCGATTTCAGAGCTCAGAATAATTTAGAGAAAAACAACATTTAACCCTTTGAACACCAAAACCTGCCGACGGTCCTTGAACACATCATGTGTGACGAACACTTCAGTCAGAAAAAACAACCAAAACAAAGCTTAAAATTATGATATTTCATATAAACATTTTATTCTTCATGTTCTCTTTATAAATGTCTCCTCTAATAAAGAGTTCACTTCAACCAGATTGTGTTAAACATTAAAGTGTGAAACTATGACGTCATGATTGATTCATCTGAGACCAAGTCATGTGACTACAAGGAGCAGACACTTTGACTGAACTACAGGAAGTGAACGAGGAGAGGAGAGGAGAGGAGAGAGGAGAGGAGAGGGAGGAAGAGAGGAGAGGGGGGAGGAGAGAGGAGAGGAGAGAGGAGAGGAGAGGGAGGAAGAGAGGAGAGAGGAGAGGAGAGGAGAGGGAGGAGAGAAGAGGAGAGGAGAGGGAGGAGAGGAGAGGGAGGAAGAGAGGAGAGGAGAGGGGAGAGGAGAGGAGAGGCTGAAACATGTCAATAGTTTAATATTTATAACATGTAGAGCCTCCATGTTTTTCCTACACTTGGAGACAGTTGGAGAAATGTTGGATATATAAATTCTATTGTTTTCTAATTTTTGTAAAATAAATTATCAAAGAAATTCAACTTTTTAATGATTGATGTCATCACTGTGTTGTTCTGCACTAAAGACGTGTTCTAGTTCTACTTCTAGTCATGATGGTTCTGTTTCCAGAGAGGAGCAGGACTTTTATTTTGAAGTGAAAAACTTAAGACCACAGAAAGTGAAATGTGACGGGAGACACGGGAGAGAAACCGCCTCGTAACGTCTCCGTGATCAGAGGGTCGATTAGTTGTTATTTACCTTCTGGACCTCGAGAGCACAGCCGGTCAGCGCTCGCACGCTGCCGACCTCACGCAGTGTCTTCTTACTGTTCACATCAGCACGCCACGACAGGTTCCTCAACACACTCGCTATCACCTAGAAAAACAATGACCAACAGGACAAGAAAATATTCAGAAGCTGAGACAGAAGCCTCCATCGTGCTGACGAGGAGCTCAGAGTTGTGTTGAGAAGTTCTGTAAATCTAAACCGTCATTAAACACAGGTGAGTTTACCTGCTGCAGGTCTTCACTGTCAGACTTCAGCTGAGCGACCATCGCTCTCATACAGCCCTTCATGGAGCACAGCGTGGCCTGACGGGAAAACAACAAGGTGAAGATGTGATCTGATTGGTTACAGAGTTAGAGGTGCGTGTGTGATGATTGATTAGTCAGTAAATGTTTGTCTTTTCCTCCGACCTTATTGGCTACGTCTCCAAAGGTGAGGTTGGTGAGCCCCATGCCGGCGTATCGCCGCAGGGTGACGCTGTAATGATCAGTGCTCAGACCGAACATCTCACAGTCCACCTGCAGCAGCTCAGCCACCGCCTGCAGACCGCCTGCAGGGACAAATAACCCACAGCCATACAGAGGGTATGAATACCAGAGAGGAAACATTAAACCAGAGAAACACTAAACCAGAGGAACATTAAACCAGAGAAACACTAAACCAGAGAAACACTAAACCAGAGGAACATTAAACCAGAGGAACATTAAACCAGAGAAACACTAAACCAGAGGAACATTAAACCAGAGAAACACTAAACCAGAGGAACATTAAACCAGAGGAACATTAAACCAGAGGAACATTAAACCAGAGGAACATTAAACCAGAGGAACATTAAACCAGCTGATGGTCCCACTGACCGAGTTCGTTCATGGCGTGTCGATGTTCTTCATCAAATGAAAGCTTCATGAGGACGCAGACGGCCGGACAGATCTGATGCTCCACTGGAGACGGCACTGAAGACACAACAGCTTGATTGTATGTTCTGTAACCAGTACTGTATTAAAGCATCGTGGGATTAGCAGGCTAGCCAAGTTGCCAGCCATCCACTAGCTAGCTTGCTAATCCCACAATGCTTTCGTGCTACACTGGTTACAGAACATAAGCCCAACATCTCTCTCCATCTTTGAAACGCTTTGTTGACATTATACATTAACTATTAAACACAATATACAACATTTACAAATTTGGACATGTGACGCGTTATGCCGTCTGTCCTCCTGATTGGTCAGTGTGTGTGTGACATCACTCACTGGGGTTGTCCTCCTGGTCGACACCCCTCTCGTGGTTCTCCTGCCAGCTCCAACACTCCTCGCAGTAATGGCGGACCTGCTCCAACAGGTGGAGCACTCTGATCTCCCGCCGGCCCCTCTTGTCGTCAGGCTGACTGTGGACAATGTTGTGCAGCGCGGCCGACGCACGCGCACGAGCCTCTTTGCTGCCGCGGGAGTTACCTAATGTAAACCAACAGGTGAGTTACCTGTGAGAAACAGACAAGAACACTTTCCTTCTCTGGGAACTAACTTACCTAGCAGCAGGGAGTCCTTGTCGTTGCCGTGCAGCAGCTGGATGAGCAGCGGCAGACAGCCAGACTGACGCATGGCGATGCACGAGTCCTGCGAGCTCGACATGGCGAGCAGCGTCCGCGACATGTCGTCTTTATCGTGAGTCCCCAACATCGACAGAAGACTGTACACCATCTCCACCTGTAGGGGGCGACACAGACAACTTTTTACAGCGGACACCATCTCCACCTGTAGGGGGCGACACATTTGGTGGAGGGTTAGCAGGTTTTGTAATTGTGTTGCTAGGTAGAATTAATCACCTTGGTTCCGAGGTGGCTGGTGATTCGTCGAGGCACAGAGTAGCTCGTCTCATTGGCTGGCTCTACGTCCAACCGGGCTCCGGCCAATCCGCTGCTGTCGGTCGCCCCCTGAGCTTCCTCCACCTAGAGAGAGAGAGAGAGAGAGAGAGAGAGAGAGAGAGAGAGAGAGAGATGAACATTTCTAACACATCAAATTAAATTAAATAATGTCACAGTAAAAAAAAAAAAATCACATAATAAATTAAAACGAGGTTCAACTTTTAAGGAAAAAAATCCAATAAACTGTAAAAAAAAAAAAAAATTAAAGTGGAGCAAAAATCAACTGAATTTCCAGAAAATACTCAAAATAAAGTCTTCTTCTTCTTCTGTGGTGGCTTAATGGCACCTGACTGGAGAATTAGCTCCACCAGCTGTTTACTCACATTTATGATGCCCCGCCCCCTTTTTATAACTTCCTGCTCGTTCTTCCGGTTTAGCGTTAGCATAGCGTTAGCATAGCGTTAGCATAGCGTTAGCATAGCGCTATCCAGACAGTTTTAAGGTGTGCATGTAAATGGAATTATCTTCTATATATATATATATATATATATATATATATATATATATATATATATATATATATATATATATATATATATATATATATATATATATATATATATATATATATATATATATTAGTCCTGGGCAACGATTAAAATATTTAATCGCGATTAATCTCATTGTTATGGCAAAGTTCAATAATGAATTCAAAAGTAGTGTATTGTGCATTTTTATTTTAAAGTACTGCTATATGAACAAAAGGTCAATAACATTTGGTTTGTAAACACTTTAAACACATCAGGTTCTTGTTAACAGCAGTATTCTCTTTACACAGCAGCAGTTATAACACAGTTATAATGATTCTGATCATAGATATTCAGCCGGTGTTCATAACTTTATTTTTATGTGTGTAAGAGATGATATTTAAATATACACCTTGAAAACTGCAAACATATCTACTTCTTTTTTTTATGTTTGTTAAATTCTCAGTAGCGATAACTAAATGATGCTTATTATACATATTACAAACAAAACACTTTAAAAACTCGACAATATGTATTTTAATATTGTCACTGTTGTAAATTGTTTGATTGCATGATTTACTTTTATTGTGAAGAGCATGAAAACGGAAGTGCTTTTACTTTGAAGAGACAGGAAGTAGAATGGTACGTGTTCTTGACGCTAACAACGTTGATACGTAGAAAACCACATGTCGGGTGCAAGAGCATGTTGTGTTCACTGTAACACTGTAATACTGCAGTTCAGACAGTAAAGTGTTCTGTTCAAACAAGACATGTCTTGTTCCTCACGAGAAGCTCCACTCACAACAGTCACGTTTGAGCTGTAACGAGACGATCGCGCGTGCGTGCGTGTGGTGTGTGGTGTGTGTGTGTGTGTGTGAGTGACAAGAGTGAAGGACAGTGACGGAGTGTAGGAGGGGTTCTGGACCCGGGGGGGGGAGAAGGAAGTGACGCCACACTAACACAGCTGTTCACTGCCTGGTTCTTGTGTTAAAAATGTCGCTTAATAATAAAAAAATTTAAAAATTCCTTAACGCGCGATAATATAATTGTCGGCGTTAATTAATTAATGCGTTAACGCGATAACTTGCCCAGCACTAATATATATATAATATATATAAATTTGTATTTTTAAACCAAATCTCCGTCTTTCTCACATGAACAATAATCTAAATTATAAAACAGCTTTTTTTATTTTGACTACACAAAAAATAAAAAGCCTAAGCTCATTATTTTAGGCAAATAAAAATATGTATAATAGTACGAACAACAGTAGTGTTAGCAGTACTACTCACAGCTGCAGTGATAGTAGTACAATGTGCAGAAGTACCAGTACTGTAATAGTACGGCAACAGTAGCAGTACTAGTACCAATTTATAGTTCTTGTACTTGTAGTTTTTTTTGTTGTATAAACAGTAGAAGAAATATTTGTGGCAGCAGTAAACCAACCAGTATTTGTAGTAGCAGTACTAGTATGAATGTGTTCAAGTATAGTAGTATTTACACTATTAGCCAAATCAATAGTACCTCTCTTTCTCTGGCTTCTTTGTGTATTTCATGTGTATTAGTACCACAAGCGGAAACAGCACAGTGGTGGTATCAGTATACACTAAAACGCTCAGCAGTACCATTAGTAGTAGAAGTATTTAAAGTAGTAGGAGTACTACTCTCGGTAGTACCATCAGTGTTAAACGGTTCCTTTCTCACCTGAAAAATATAAAACGTCTTTTTGACGACAAAAAAAAAAATGCCAAAGCGCATTATTTTAGACAAATAAAAATGTGAATATAAATTATAATAATATTCATATTCAACAGGAGCAGATGGAAACAAGCATTTCTTTCATATTTTATTTTGAAAATCTTCTGGAAATTACGACAAAGAACAGGTGAGCTTACCTGCAGTCGTGCTCCCAGTCGCAGGATGTCCTTATCGATCTGCTGAATACGAGACACGCGGTCCTGAACACACACACACACACACACACACACACACACACACACACACACACACACACACACACACACACACACACACACACACACACACACACACACACACACACACACACACACACACACACACACACACACACACACACACACACACACACACACACACGTCAGGTTTGGGTGTGGCGGTTCACACAGGTGAACCAGCCTCCAGGTGTGATCTCACCTGAGCTCTCCTCTCCATCTCCTGACAGGAGCCCAGCTGCTCCTCCATCGCTGAGCGGATCTGACGGGCCTCGAACTCCAGCTGACGCCGACTCATGTCCGTCTGCAGAGTGAACTGACACAAGAAAAACTCTTGTCACGCATAAACCTCGCCCAGAGCAGCCGGGGCTTATGGGTATTGTAGTATTTAGAGACGGGACAACAACAAAAAACGTGTAAAAAGAGTGTTTACGTTCTCGGTGAGCGGCAGGCTGTCGATCCTCTTGGTGAGATTCTGCAGCTGAGCGTAGTACCAGTCCTTCTCCTTCTCCTCCTTCTCCAGCTCAGCCAATAGGAGAGACCTGTCAGGGAGCAGCAGCCAATCACAGAGCAGAGATAGAGAGGAGCCAATCAAAGAGAGAGAGAGAGAGAGAGAGAGAGAGAGAGAGAGACAGAGACAGAGAGAGAGGGAACATTTTAAATCCAACAGTACTACTATAAATATTTTTCTTGTATTTTTTTAATGTAGTTTCTATCAGATATTGCAGTATCAACAGCAGCAGTATTGCAGTTTTGTCAGTACTCTCAGTGGTACTGTCAGTAAGTCACTAGCTACAGTATTGAAGTACCGTCAGTACTCTCAGTAGTATTATCAGTACTGTCAGTAGTACTATTAGTACTCTTAGCAGTACCTCTCTTTCTCCAGCTCCTCCAGGCAGCAGTCATGGCCGTCTCTGCCCGCAGTCGGCACCCCTCTCCTGGGGAAGCCGGTGGTGGTCGAGGGGCCAGGAGCTCCGGAGCCTCCAGCTGCTCCTCCAGAACCAGAAGAGGCCGAGCTGGGGGAGGACGAGGGGGGCTGAGGAGGCCTCGAGCGGGCCTTAAACCCTGCAGACTCCAGGCTCATCTCTGGAGGAGAGACACAGTTATCAGGTTACACAGAATGTGTGTGTGTGTGTGTGTGTGTGTGTGTGTGTATATATAAATATATGTATAGATATTTCTGTTTGTGTGCCTTTACTTTGTTCACCTTTCAGTCTTTCGATGAGCTCCAGCTGAGAGCCAGACGCCTCTCCGGAATCTTCTTCTATGGTGCCCTGTAGCTGCTTCAGCACTTCCTGTTTTACACAAGTTAAGAAAATAAAAGCAGTACAGCGTTGAATCACAAGTGTGTTTTTCTGGTCTGCTGATAGGGAGGCACAAAATAAAATCCTGATGACACAACAACACAAATATCAATCATATTAATACATGAATCTCTCTCTCTCTCCGGCTGTGTCTCTCGCCCAGTTTTTCAGAGTAAATCCTCTTTTCTTGACTCACCACGATGAAGCGACAGCGTTCATACAGAGACATGATGGAAACTAACACTACTCACACTGTCCATGTGTGTTTCTGCTCATCGACAGTAAACAGGAAACAGGAAACAGGAAACGGGAAGTGAGTGTGAAGTTTAGAGAGGAAGGACAAGGACAATAAAGAAAAATAAAACTACAAGTTAAAAGACAACAAGCACACAGAGAGAGATCAACAGAAATAATGAGAACGGAAGAAAAAGAGTCAGAACATGAATTAAAGTAAGAAAAACTCAAACAATAAAAGTTGGAAAGGAACTAAACATGAACAAAACGCGATAAATGAAAAACATAAAGACACACAGAGGATGGTTGAAAGAGAGTAAGCATGAAGAAATGTAAACAGAAGAGGAAGTAAAATACAATAAACAGGCGACAGAAAGAAAGACAACAGAAGAAGAGAGGACAGACTTCTCACTCTGACGGGTTTCCTGAGTCCTCTCTGGGAGAACCAGAGATCCTCAAACACACAAACACCTCACTCTGAACAACAACAAGGAACTCATTCTGAGGCTCATGATTGGTGTAAAATAGCACAAGTCTATTCTGGGCCAGAGAGAGAGAGAGAGAGAGAGAGAGAGAGAGAGAGAGACACAGACAGACAGACAGAGAGAGAGAGAGAGAGAGAGAGAGAGAGAGAGAGAGAGAGAGACAGAGAGAGAGAGAGAGAGACAGAGAGAGAGAGAGACAGAGAGAGAGAGAGAGACAGAGAGAGAGAGAGACAGAGAGAGAGAGAGAGACAGAGAGAGAGAGACAGAGAGAGAGAGAGAGAGAGAGAGAGAGAGAGACAGAGAGAGAGAGAGAGAGAGAGAGAGAGACAGACACAGACAGAGAGAGAGATCTACATGTATGTTCCTTTCTGTACTTAAATACTAATAATCTGTAGTATTAACAAAACTAATACTCAAATTACTGCTGTCAGTATTCCCGTCAGTAGTACTAACATTAGCAGTATTTGAGTAGTACTGTGAGCAGTATGCGAGTACCATGAGTACTGACCTTCATGTTGGAGGCCTCACTCTCCAGTTGGGTCAGGTGGTTGGAGTTGTCCTGCAGCTCCTGTCGTAAATTACAGTTCTCCATCTTTAACACCTCCACCTGTCTCAGCAGCTGGTCGTAGGACGCTGCCGCCATGTTGGAGGAGCCACGTCACACCTGTACACAACACACAGGAACCATCACACACTGGGACTGGAGTACTAGAGTACTGGGAGACAGTGGGACTGTAGGACTGGGAGACAGTGGGACTGTAGGACTGGGAGACAGTGGGACTGTAGGACTGGGAGACAGTGGGACTGTAGGACTGGGAGACAGTGGGACTGTAGGACTGGGAGACAGTGGGACTGTAGGACTGGGAGACAGTGGGACTGTAGACTGGGAGACAGTGGGACTGTAGGACTGGGAGACAGTGGGACTGTAGGACTGGGAGACAGTGGGACTGTAGACTGGGAGACAGTGGGACTGTAGGACTGGGAGACAGTGGGACTGTAGACTGGGAGACTCGGGTACATCAGCAGTGTAGTACTGTAATACTAGAGTACAGTGGGCCTGTAGTACAGCTGTGTAATTCATTAGATAACGTTAGCTCAGCACTAACGCAGAGAATAGTGACCGGCTCTCAATCTCAATCAGTCGCTTTGACCCAAAAATACATTCAGGGATCATCTGAACTCCAAACAGAGCTGACTCACAGTGGCAGCGAGCGTCACAGCGAATCAGCGAATCACAGAGATCCGCTGTGACAATCAGCCAATTGGCTCGTCGAGTATTCAAGTCCACGTATTCTTGTTGTTACGGTGACACGTGATTGGAGGCTCGAGAGGCCAATAGAGACGAAGAAAAGAACCACATCTCAGCCATAGTTTCTCCTGTTTGATACGAGTATTCCCTCTCACTGCATGTATTAAATACTTCTTCTTATACTACAGAGAAGCCTGTGTGTGTGTGTGTGTGTGTGTATCTGTGTGTCTCTCCATCATGTGATGTTTCCTCTCCGTTACAAACACTGATGTCACTGTTTGACTGTCACATGATTCACCAACTGATCACAACACACACAAGTTTAATGTACAATACTACAAAAATGTAGTACCACAACACTGCACGTCATCTACAGAGAACTACATATCACCTACAGAGAACTACAACTCCCACACATCCTCCCATTGAACAGCTTCTCCATCATCAATAATTAATCAATAATATCATTGTGGTGTGAAGATCAAACAGTCTGATCGTGGATCAGCTGGAACATTAAAGGACAACAATAGAAAACAATCTCTGCTCCTCATCATCATCATCTTCATCATCACCACCCTTATTTTATTTCCTCCCTCCGCTTCAATCACCGGTCGGCCATTTTCTCTCCCTCCATCATCCCTGCCTCCCACCCTTCCACCCATCCTCTCTCTCTCTCTCTCTCTCTCTCTACAGGAAACACACACATACACAGCACAAATCAAATCCACCAAAGAAGAAGAAAAACACAGCAGAGAGCAGACAATGAGAGAAGAAAAGAACAACCTCCCGCTTATCCTCCATCCTACCCGGACCCCCACTCCCCCTTCCAATCCCCCACTGCCCCCCCCTCAATAATCCCTTTGACATGAAAATAAAAACATCGACAGAGGAGGACGGATGAATAAAGAAAGAATAGACTGTGGATTGAGAAACAGAAAATGGCAGCTCACCCCATCGCTGTAGCCTCCATCACCCTCCCTGTCTCTCTCCCTCTCTATGTGTCTGTCTGACAGAGAGCAGTCAGCTGGGCAAACAAGCAGCCAATCAGTAGGCAGAGACAGTGAAGAGGGGGGAGGCTGCCTCTCCCTCCTCCTGCTGCTTCCCAGAATGCTTTGCAGCAGTTGCTGCAGGCAGACTGACTGGGTTACTGAGACACACGCACGCGCGTGCGTCTCAGTAAAAAAAAAAAAAAACACACACACACACACACACACACACACACACACACACACACACACACACACACACACACACACACACACACACACACACACACACACACACACACACACACACACACACACACACACACACCAGTCTGATCAATATCGGACTCTCTTCATGTATTAATGCTAGTCTAGGTCCTCTGATTAATACCATATATATACAGTATATATATATATATATATATTAAAAAAAATATATATATATATACACACTCCATATATTAAGGATTGACCGATTATCAGCTGCGATATTTTTTATGATTATCAGAATTGTAATTTGTTTTATCCGATAGCTGATTAAATAAATTAATATAAAAATAAAGGGCCTGTAGAGAAAGTTTAAACTGGCATACCGACTATTTGTGTAGTATACAAGTCTTTTTAAAAACAATTGCACATCTGCCCAACAAAGTCCAAAAACAGCGAATTTGCTTGTAGATGTCTGTTTCCTGTTTGTTTTTACTTGCCCAAAATCAAATTGCCTTCGTGGATTAATAAAGTTGAATTAAATTGAATTGAACTGAATTGGATGAACAAACTACTCAGTCCACCATGGACACAAGGCATTATGGGAAATGTGAGCCGTCCCGAATGATACAACCACACACCAACCTCTAGTTCTTTAAAGAGAACTCGATGCTTCAAGTGTTAAAGCTGCATTCTCTCTAGTGACCACCAGGGGGCGACTCCTCTGGTTGTATAGAAGTCTATGAGAAAATTACTCTACTTCTCTCTTGATTTATTACCTCAGTAAACATTGTAAACATGAGTTTATGGTCTCAATCTCTAGTTTCAAGTCTTCTTCAATACAGCATGATGTTCATTTAGTACATTATGGTCCATTTAGAGTCAAACAGACCATAAAGCAGGGGATGCTTTAGGGCGGGGCTACACAGTGATTGACAGGTCTCTACCAGAGACGTATACGGCGTCTCTACGTCACTCCTCATTGCAAAAAATATGTCCACGAATATCAACCGATATATCCACATCGGAATTATTTTACTCCCCAATATCAGTATCAGCCCCAAAAATTGGCAAAATATCGGTCCGACTACAAACACAATTACTTGTATTTTTACTAACATCATAAGTACATGTCTCACAAATACTGCCATACTGCTACCAGTAGTAGTAGAAGTAGTGGTTATGACTGTACTAATACAAGTAGTAAACTACATAAGTCATAACGGGTAACTACTTTTCTCAAGTCATCATTTATAATATAGTATTTAACTGATTCAGAGTAGTTCTTGTAACAATAAAAGTACCAGCAGATGTGGTCTATGTAGTACTGGTTGTAATACAATAGCACTATTACCAGCTGCAGTAACAGTAAGCAGTGTTAGTAGTAATACTGTTGCGTAATAGTAATCAAAATTAGTATTAGTAGTACGGTTCAGTAACAGAAAGCAGTAATTTGTATTACTGTAGTACTTCTGTAGTCGTACTGTAGAGTAGCAATAAGCAGTATATATGTAGTACTGTAGTAGCAGAACAGAAGTACTGCAGTTGTACTGTACAGTAGCCGTAGACCTGCAGTAGAATTTGAGTAGTATACTGTACAGTAGCAGGAAGCAGTCGTACTGTAGTAGTACAGCAGCAATAAGTACAGCAGTAGTGCTGTACAGTAGTAGTACAGTGGTCCTCCTGTACCTTAGCAGTAAGCAGTAGTACTGTACAGTAATAGTAGTACAGTGGTCCTCCTGTACCTTAGAAGTAAGCAGTAGTACTGTACAGTAGTAGTAGTACTGCAGTAGTACTGCAACGTTACACTAGTAGTGTTTCTGTGAATTATTTGTGACAATAGCAGCAGCTCTGTTAGCCGTTAGCTCATCACATCACGGCTAACACTGACCCGCTACTTTATCTCCATTTCCCCAGAATGCATCCAGAAATATCCTCCGTCTGTCGGTTCATTAGGTTCATTAAAGACCGTCCTCCTCTTCTCGTCACCGTTAAACGCGGTTAAACGTCCACCGGTCTGTCCACAGACACGTCCAACCACCGACATCCAACCAAAACAAACGGTTAGCATGGAGCTAAGCTAACATTGAGCTAGGCTAAGCTAACATGGAACTAAGCTAACAGCACGGCCGTTCTTACCTTTCTCGGTTCGGAGAAAAGTCCGCGGAGGTTTAACGGAACATCACCGGGAAAAACTCACGCAGCCGGTAAACGAACCGTTAGACGCGGCGGAGGCCGCACATGTCTAACGGCCACGGCGGGAAAAGTGTTTCACAAAGTCCGAGAGAAGTTTAACTAACTCGGCCTTATTGTTATGGAGAAACTGCTGCCGCTGCGGTCCGCCATCTTGTGTCTGTGTGTGTGTAAAGAAGTACTCCAAAGAAAAGTACTTTTACCACAATGTACAATATACTCTGTTACAAGGAAGTAATATTTACAATAAATAGTCCTGCATTCAATACTTATTAAAAAGTACAGAAGTACTGTCAGCTTCATGTCAAGTATCAGTCGTAAAAGTACACAAGTATTCTCAGGTTTATGTGGTAAAAGTGTGAGTAGTCAAAGTACTAAAGTATCATCAGCTTTGTATAGTAAAATTATACAAGTATGATCGGGTTCATGTCGTTAAAGTATCAGCAGTAAAAGTACTACAGTATTATCCGCTTTATACAATAAAGGTATCGAAAGTAGACATGTATTCTTAGTTTCATGTAGTTAGAGTATCAGCAGTACATAAGTATTATCAGCTTCATGTAGTAAAAGTGTCAACAGTAAAAGTACACAAGTATCACCAGCTTCATACAGTTAAAGGTATCAGTAGTAAAAGTACACACGTACTATCTTCGTATAGTTATAGGACCTTTATTATGAAGGGCCAGTGGGAAGTTGTTTCTCTCGCCAACTTCACAAAACGGTATTACCCAGGCTTTTACTTTGAAGGTCCCAGCTGGAAGCTGTTATGAATGTTTTAAAGATGGCGCCGGTTCTGGACGCTGCGGACAGCTCAGTGGTTTTTGCTCCGTTTAAGGTTTAACCGCCGTTAATCACGAACTGAGAGCTCCGGTTTGGGTGTCATGAGGAGCCGGTCACCGTGCAGTGTTACCGGATGCCTCGTGTGAACCGGACGGTCGTTTTAACGCTGCTGATCGTCAGCAGCTCCGTGTTTCTGCTGTTCCAGTTATATTACTACCGGAAGTACGTCAGCCAGGTGAGCCACTTAAACAGGAACAAGCAAAAAGGAACCAATCACATCCATCGATCAACTGATAGAAGAATCAATTAGTCAGTCATGGGGAATTCTTGTAAACAGATAATATTATTATAATCACTGAATCATGTTTGTAATATTTGCTGGAAAAAAGTTATGTCAACATTATTGAAACTGGACTTTATTTTGTCAATATGATAAAAGCTAATATTGTAAAAGCTAAGATTATAGAATACAAATATTGGAAATGTTAATTTTCTAAAACTTAAATAACGTAAAAGCCAGTATTATGAATTATAAATATTACCTCAATATAACAAAGTATCAGCTTTTAGCAAAGCAACTACTTTTTTTACATTTATCATCATCAGATTTCCCAACATGCCTTTCTTCTGCAGCCTGGGCCTTACATCCTGAGCCGGACAGGTCACCTGACCGCCAACGACCTCCAATGGGTGAGCCAGTATCGCGTTAGTATTAGTGTTAGCCTCGCTGTTATGATCACTGTTAGCATTAGTGTTAGCATTGCTGTTCGTAGTGCTCTCTGCAGTGATGACAGATGAAGAAAGCTTTTATTTTACTTCCTATCCTGGCAGTTGTTGCTATAGTAACCTCCCTTCTCTGTCTGTTCTCCGCAGCAAACGGTGAAGAAGTTTCTGGGGTTAGCTCGTCACTTCGGGCTGCCGCTGTTCCTCGCCGACACCGCCGCCCTGACGCTGCTCTCCCATGATGCTTTGCGGCAGCGTGACCGGCTGGTGCGTGAGCCGCACTGCAGCTTCCTGTGCACCGGCCGGCCAATCACATCCTTCGCTCTGCACGCCAACCTGTGGAAGTACGAGGTGAGCGTGTGATGTGTGAAGAGCAGATTTCACTAGCGTTATCTAACAAACAATTGAACACATAGCTAGCTAGCTTCTGTGAATCCGACAGCCTCCCGATGCGCCTTCTTTAACAGAGCATCTTAGCCGAGACGTTTCTAAAAGTACGATTGTTCATTTGTTCTTGCTAGTGTTACAGGTCCCAGCATGAATGGGCCTGATCACAGATTTTGTGCCTGAGAAAAACAGGAAATAAATGAAACAGGCAAACGCTGTGGCTTCTCGCTTCAGTGTCCTCTCAAGCTATATTTATTTTTACACTTCTTTAAGTGAAAACAGTCTTCTGTATATGTTTCTCCATTTCAAAACACAGGAAAAATACATTAAGTTGTAATAAACAAAATAACAAAGGTTACACTACTATTATTACATGTTTGATCAACATATCTGTTGTCTCTTGGGCTAAAACCCCTCCTAACTGCACTTTGGCAATATGCCCACAGCCACTGTGGCGTACGTGAGACAGACACTCTTCCAAATGGCGGCGGTGCGTCACCAGTACAGCGAACAGCTAACAAATGCTAACAAACATTCACAACACTTATATACATATTACAGTCACATTAATTAACATATTTAGTATGGATCGACCTAACAGAACATAAAGAGTCGATTCATTTCATCATAAAGAAAAAGTTCATTGTGTAGGAGCCAGATAAAAACAAGGGATGTAACACAGGGCTACTATTAGCTTAGCTAGCACTCAACAGTCAGTCTTAACAGTCAGTAGCGATCAAACAACTACATAAAAAACACAAAATACTCTATACAAATGTTACGTACACATTGGTCCTGAATTCATGTGTCTTTTGTGCACTTTTCATGTTACTAACCTGAGAAAAACAGGAAATAAATGAAACAGGCAAACGCTGTGGCTTCTCGCTTCAGTGTCCTCTCAAGCTATGAGAAGACGCTGAACGCGCACCTACAAATCTCTGGTCGCGAGGCAGATCGACAGCGCTCCAGTGCCACCTACTGGGCATAGATAAAAATACACTTCTAAAGGAAGTTTAATTATGATAGGCAAATCACAGAAATTCGTTCAAATATGAATCTAATAACAAAAATGTGACCATACATTTTGTGTGCGTCACACTAGCTAACAATAAAATAAACAAAGCCACTAACGCTAACGTTAGCTAACGGATGTTTACGTGACAATTATTAAAAGTGGAATGGGCCGAATCATTTTTATCCCTTTTCCAGTAAGATATTTCATTTTAATTTTATTTTTTTTGTCTTTCAGCCCGGCTTCCTATTGGCTGCCGAGCAGAAAGGCTTCGAGCTGCTGGAGCTGCGAGGAGAAGACCCGCGATTGGCCAGTCTGGACAACCTATCAGGAGAGGAGATCCCCCTCCACTTCCTGTTCCGCCTCCACGGTTACGTCATACAGGTGAGTGAGTGTCACTCGTCAACACCTCACAACAGCAGACAGTACGTTGGCAGCCATCTTTGACATGATAGCTTTCAGGTGTGTTTGGGCTCAGGTGTTTCACCTTGTTTCTCTCTTCCCTTTAATTTCATATTGAAATGTTTTCATTTTGTTCAGGTTGATTTTTTGTATGATTGGGAATTAATTACTTTCTCCCAGGTGGTGTTAGATATTAATAAATGTATTTTGTCCCAGGTGGTGTTCCTGTATGAGCGGAGCGGGAACTACCTGTGGCACGGAGCGCTGCGCCTCAAATCCAACATTGACCGAAGCTTTGCTCCCTTCAAACTGCTCGACTACGGCCGTTACTCTGGATCCTACGACAGGTGAAACCTGGTTCAGTTCTGCTCTGAAGGAACACTTTGTATTGCTGTTAGCCTCACTGTTAGCATTAGATTTAGCCTCACTGTTAGCCTCACTGTTGGCATTAGATTTAGCCTCACTGTTGGCATTAGTGTTGGCCTTGCTGTTTCCAACAGTCGCAAATAAAGAAATAAAAACTGACCTGACACATTGAAGATCTTATATTCAGTGTAAAGACCTTTCATCATGTAAAGGGAAGACGACTCTTTAAAACATGCAGTTAAGTAACGGAACACAAGATTAATCCTGAAATGGTGTCTGACAACTGAACTGAAGGCTATTTTTTTTTTAATTCTTTAGCAATGTTTGCTTCACTGCCAGTTAGAAAACTAAACCACTGGGCGAGCAGGTTTCATCTAAATCAAGATGTCGTTAATAAAACAGCTGATTAACGTTATATCTGTTAGTTATAGAAGATGTTGTTTTGTGTGGTCGCCCCCTGCAGGCCGGAGCTGGTCCTGACAGTTCTGGACGGTCTCGACGTTCGAATCCCGCGCAACGTTTCCCATTTTCTGTCCGAGCAACGACAGGCTAGATTCTTGGAGTGCCGTTACCGTGATGCCCGCAACTTCCTGCAGGTCAGACAGACGGGATACAGGGCTTTTATTGTGAAAGGGAAGGGGGTAAATTAATTTAAACCGTCTAATGGAAATATAAGTCGTCAAAAATGAAAATAAACGTTCTCTCTCTCTCCCCCCCCCCCCCCCCATTGTGTGTGACTGTAGCTCTACCCTGATGACTCGTCTCCAGAGGCGGTGGAGTTTCGGAGGAAAGTGAAGTCGTTGCTTCATTTGGCTGCTCGAACGCTTGCTCAGCTCGACGTCCCGTTCTGGCTAAGCAGTGGAACCTGTCTGGGTAAAAAATAGGATTTTACGTCTCTCTCCTGTTGACCAGCAGCTCTGTGCGTTGAACACAAACCAGCCAACAGTTAGTAAAGCTGGAGTAGAGATGACATCCAGAAGGAGAAACATCATGAAGGACTTGGACATCAACAGGTTTCTGGATATGAAAAATATATTTTAGAGAAGCTGTTTGAAGGAATGAAAGAGGTCCAAGAAGTCCTCCACCTCTGGAGCACGCTGAGAGAACATCTGTTAGCTCCCGATGTTCACTTTGACGTATTTAGACGAGATGAAAACATCCGTTAGATCCCGATGTTCACTTTGACGTATTTAGACGAGATAAAAACATCCGTTAGCTCCCGATGTTCACTTTGACGTATTTAGACGTCATAAACGACGTGTTAGGACGTCGACCCGTCAAACACAGAAGAGAACGACGTCACCGTGTCTCTTCTATAAAAGTATAAAGAGTGAGCTGTTTGACTTTAGAGCGTCGTGTCTCCCCCTGCAGGCTGGTTCAGGCAGTGCAGCGTCATCTCGTACAGTCGAGACGTCGACATCGGCATTTTCATCGAGGACTTCCGGTTGGACATCGTCGCAGCGTTCAGGAACGCCGGACTGTCACTCAAACACAAGTTTGGAAAGGTGAAAACAAAATACTTTTAATTTGACTTTACAGTGTTTTATTTCAACAATATTTTACTACTTTACTTTTAATTTGTTTATTTAACATATTTATCAACTTTCTGCTTGTAAAGCGGGTGCGTGCGCTTTATCTTTAAGAATTTTTGTATTATCATTATTTTGTTTTAAATTTTCACTTTTAATCTGGTATATGTCAAGTTGGTATGAATTGATTCTGAAGTGTGTATTTTATTTTGATGGCATGTTTTATTTTGAAATGCAGGTGGGGGACAGTCTGGAACTTTCCTTTCTGAGTGACGACGTCAAACTTGACGTTTTCTTTTTCTACGATGATGGAGGCGTCGTTTGGAACGGAGGAACTCAGGCGAAGAGTGGAAAGAAGTTCAAGTAAATGTTTCTGTTATTTAATTTTAAAACTGTTTTTAAAAACCCTAAATATTAATGGAAGTAATTTAATCATACTAATAAACTAAGTGATATTTTTATGGCAGATTGTTTACGTTTGTTGGTAAATTTGTTTTTTGATGTTGAGGGGATTTTTGTGAAAAAGTAAAAAAATAGTTTTTGTTACGTCTCCACATTTTATTTTGAAACTGGAAGTTTCACAGTGTAACAGTTTTTTGCTATAAATTCATGAAAATGTTTTGTTATAAATTTCTCACCGTTATAAACTCTTTATTTTTTGTGTTTTTGTACACCAGGTACATCTTCCCTTGTTTCTCGGTGTTATAAACCTTGTTCAGTGGCGGGCTGTGCATTTTATACCTGGGCCTTCACTGCTGTCCTGCAGCTGAAATACCACCTTATGACCTCATGATGGCGCCACAACTACAGTTATTTGTTTCTAGGGGTGTAATAATACACGTATTCGTATTAAACCGTTCGGTACGAGGCTTACAAACCGAACAATACGTTTGAATAATACTAGTGCATTTGGAAAATGCAGAAGCTTAAATTGTGGGAAATAAAATGTTTTCTGTGCTCATGTAGGAGACAACTGGCTGTGTGACCTCTGAACCGGAACAAAAAACAGCTGGGGCTCCGCAAGTGTTCTGGGAGGCTACGCTGAACTAGCTTAACGGGAAAACAACAGCAGCAACACGCATTCTGCTACACACTCGAGTAAAAAAAACGAACCAGTTGACTTACCAAATGCTGATCACATCCTCCTTTCTTTGTTGACAAAGAGTTTCATCTCACGGTTAAATTCCAACTCACAAATCTGTTTCTCCTCCTTCAGCCATTGAGTGTTAAAAAAACAAAGCTAGGTAAAAAAAAAAATCTACACCAAGCAAAGTGCATAAAATGTCATTTCTTCCATATCTTTCAATTTGAACTCGGATACTACGGATACTACTCCGACTAAGCCTCTGCTGTAAATTTCGTTTCACAATAGTCACGTGCTCGCCCACTGACCAATCACAGCGCACGCTGCACCTCACTGCAGAGCTGCACATGAAAACTGAGCTGCACGTAATGCTGACGTAGTTGTAGGCCAGCTAGCAGGCTCTAGCACGTCAAAGAATACGCCCAACATGTCAAACTAAAGATCTGATTGGTTGAAGAATATGACAATCAACAATATCGTCCCAATTCACTTAAACTGCACATGGATTCACTTGTGAGTCTGCAGGCCTCTGCCTCTGTTCTTACCTAGAGACACAGAGGTGAGATCTGATTGGATAAAAGCTCTACTTAAAACAAGCTGCACTGGAAGCAGAGCAACTGAGGAAGACAGTAGCTGTGCAATGAGAATATAAGATAATGGGAAAATATGTTTATAAATTATAATACATGTAGTGTATTAAAGAAAAAAAATTATAAAATAGCTATAACTTTGTGATTCTGTTTAGGCCAGCAGAGAAGGCTTTGAAGGCCTGCCACTGACTTTGTTATGAAGTATTTTTTGTGTTTTTGTACACAGGTACATCTTCCCCCGGTTCTCGTTGTGCTGGGCGGAGCTTCTGGAGCTGAAGGTTCGTGTTCCCTGCGAAACGCTCGACTACGTGACAGCGAACTACGGTTCCACCTGGAACGTCCCCGTGAGGAGCTGGGACTGGAAGTTGTCGCCTAGCAACGTGCAGGAGAATGGGGTGTGGCCTCCAGCCGAGTGGGTGGAGCTTATTCAAGTTTACTGAGAAGGAAACTACAAACACCGAAACTACAAATAAAGATGAAAATAAAACTAACAAAAGCTGACTTTTTATTATCTGGATGACATCAACTCACATAATAAGTATAATAATAATAAATGTTTGTCACGATGTCTACAATGTCCTTTATATAACCATAAACTTCATCATTTATGAATTAAAGCACAAAAATTACATCTAAATTCTGTTTTTAGTTCAAAATCGTCCACGAACATTTAATATAAAGAAGTTATAACTTATAAGTTTAAATACAACTCTGATCAAACTTCCCTCATTATTATTTGGACTGATTGTTTGGACTGATTGTGATTAATGCATTTATTAAAAAGAGACATCCAAATAATAATTTGATAAAATAAAACTAATTTCTCTTCAAACACTTTGTCAAACTGCAGAACATTTTATATATAATATACATATACTTAAAATAAAATGTCAGCTGTCATTCAAAGTCCCTCCTGGTTGTGAGCAGACTGTTCATATTGTGATGAGTTCTTTAACTTGTATTAATGAATCATCTGATGTTTCTGTGAGTATGTTTATGTCCATATGTTTTAATGTTTTACTCAGAATCAACTCTGAACTTGTTTTTAATTGCTACAGAACATTTTCACTGAATATTTCTATCTTCAAACTTGTTCCAACTTCACATTAATCTCCAGCAAATAGTGAAATTAATTTCAGTTTATTTCAGATTTATTATATCAATGTTCAACGTGTTCGTCCGGTGACGTCACTCCACCGCCGCCGCCTCACGCTGCTGCTCCTTGTGGACCACGTGACCCTTGCTGATCAGGTCCGGGATCTCCACCGCGAGCCAGGGTCCGAGTCCCAGCGCCATCAGGTGCGCGAGACCGAAGCGCGGCGCGTTCCGGGCCCAGAGCGGCGCAAAGTGGTCCGTGAGGCAGATCTTTCCGCCGCGGTACATCTTCGCGGTCTTACCGTCCAGCTCCGGGATCGCGACCTCGGGCGCGGTGTTAGGGTACGTCACCGGGATGTCGAACTCCAGCCGGAAGTCGTAGCGCAGCAGCTCGTGGATGAACCAGCACGTGCCGGTCCAGCGCGTGCCGTCCGCGTTGGACTCGAGGCGGAACCAGTCGTTGTCCGCCGCCTTATTCTGCTCCACGAAGTGGATCAGAGCCTGGTACTCCTCCTTCAGCCGCTGCGGCCACAGCGCGCGGTCCCGCGGCCCCGCGTGCGTCTTCTGCAGCGGGATCTGCGACACGGCCCTGCGCGTGGCGTCGTCCGCCATTTACAGTCCCCCCCAAAAAAGAAAAACAAAATAAGATTTAATTAAAAAAAATAAACTGGTTTAAATTCAAACAGCTTCAGTTCGGGTTAAAGTTTGTCTTCAGTCCCGGTCTCCGTACTGACGTGGACTTCCGATTGGACAAGATGGGGCTGCGCGTCAAGACGAACGACTTCCTGTGTGGGATTTTCAAAATAAAATCCCCCACACTCCTGCAGTAATTACCTAGATTCCGGTCCATTAACCCGTCTAGAAATCGCTGTTCGGTGTGAGGTCGGTTTAAAAAATCCAAATGAATAAGCGTCAGTTTGTTTTCATCTATTTTTTTAACAGATATTTGTGTGAACAGACAAATTTGAGCAGTTATTGAAAGTTTAGTTATTGTGTCTTTTCCATGTTGTACTACAATAACAATATTTATTTTCATGAATACAATACTGTTTAGTTGTTAAGATTATAGAGAACACATTGAGCCACTGAGTGTGATTTAATGTATATGTCCATTTCATAACCTAATATAGAATCATACAGATTGTGGTAATTACATATTTAATCCAGCTAGCTAGCATATATATATTGCTGATAATTAAAAATAAAATATAAAATAGCTATTGTATTAAAACGCAAGGACAATAAGAAGAACTGGAAGCGGAAGTGCGGGAGATAAATAAATACTATATAATATTTTATAATTGATTATTATTATATTATATATATATTATTAATAATAATTTTATAATAATAGAAACATATTCTTTCATGGATACAGTTTTATTTACAGGAACTAAGCTAATTACATATATTGCATCTAGCTAGCCAGCATATATATTATTGCTGATCATTTAAAGTAAAATAAAATGAATAGCTGCTTTATTAAAACTTTAAGAATAACCGGAAGTGGCCTCTCCATCCGACAGGTGGCGGTAGTTCACCAGGACGCTGCTTTTGTACACCAGCAGAAGAAGAAGCTACAACAACAGACTCAATCCGCCATTTTCTGTCTCTCAGCGGCTCTCTAGTCTGTTTTGTTCTGGTTATTTCGTGTTTGAATCAAAACATTAAAACTGTTAGGTTTGTTTATTTAACTGAAGCTTTGTGCCCGGAGCGCGTCATAGCCGCTGTGATGGCGGCCGACCGGCGCGAGGACAAAGGTGAGGCGCACGAGACAGGCGGCTTTGTTAGCGGCCGTTAGCATTATTAGCAAGTGTGCTAATGTCTTTTGTTCTGTTGAGAACTGTCCTTTCAGCTGCGGATCGATAATCAGCGGGTGTATTGATCAGTTCTTAATGAAGCTGTTGGTGACGTGTGGCCAGGTACCACGTGAGCTAGTTAACGTGTCTCTCGTTCATTAATCACGACGTCAACCAGCTGCTAACCAAACTCCATTAAGAAAACTACTGATTCTATGACCTCACTCAGAAAGTGGAATCTCCCTGTCTCTGTCTCTCTCGCTGTCTCCCTGTCTGTGTCCATCTGTCTATCTGTGTCTGTCTCTCTCTCTCCCTGTCTCCCTGTCTGTCTCTCTCTCTCTCTCACACTGTCTCTCTGGCTCCCTGTGTGTCTAACCCATATAAACACACAGTGTTGGATTTATTTCTTATTATAAATGTATATTATGTATAATATTAGGATCCTTATGATGAGGCACACGGCTGTCTTTCCGTTTATGAATGTGGATTTTAAACCGTGAGACCATCACTTTAAATTAAAAGTAAAGTATCGGTTCAAAACCTCCATTCAGTTTTTCTCTCTTTTATTTCTCATTAAATTTAAAGTCGTCTTGTTATAAACTATGATGACGTTTTTATATTTCATTGGCTAATCAATAATGTGATTAAACCCAAAAAGTAACGGATCGATTCATAGATAACTACGAGCCTCAACATGTTCCAGTGGTCTAAATATGATCAAAGTCTGTATTTTATTATTGTTTGATTTTGAATTATTTTATTTAACTGATTTATTATTTAGTGTTCAGTTTACTTTCAAATAGAAGTTGTAATCCTTGTCTTTGGTGGTTTAGATAAATGATTGAGAATGTATCGCTCATTCTGTTGGTTTTTATTTATATGATTCTCTGACAGTTTAAAGTCTAAACTAGAGCTGGTGACTAGAAGTCACATCTCTGTCTTTTTAGTCTCAATAGCGAAACATGACAAATATGTATTTGTGTATTTTCTACAAAGTAAATTTTGAGTTGTCAGATGTCATAAACGTTTTCATTAAAACAGAGTAAAGACAGCAGCAACATTCTGTCTGTTTGACTCTTTACTGCCGTCTGTTTAAAGTAACATGAAGGAAGTGATCTAATAAGTCCTTCATCATCTGGTCAGTGAGATGAAACTAACGTTGTTGTTGTTGTTGTTGTTGTTGTTTTAGACGGAGAACTGAACGTTCTGGAAGATATTCTGACTGAAGCTCCGGATCAAGATGACGAGCTCTACAACCCTGAGACAGAACGAGCTGTCAGCGACAAGAAAGGTACTGATACTACAGATAATACTACTACTGGTGGTACTACTCATACTGCTGATAATACTACTACTGGTAGTACTACTCATACTACAGATAATACTACTACTGGTGGTACTACTCATACTGCTGATAATAATACTACTACTGGTGGTACTACTCATACTGCTGATAATACTACTACTGGTGGTACTACTCATACTGCTGATAATACTACTACTGGTAGTACTACTCATACTACAGATAATACTACTACTGGTGGTACTACTCATACTGCTGATAATACTACTACTGGTAGTACTACTCATACTACAGATAATACTACAGATAATACTACTACTGGTGGTACTACTCATACTACAGATAATACTACTACTGGTAGTACTACTCATACTACAGATAATACTACTACTGGTAGTACTACTCATACTGCTGATAATACTACTACTGGTGGTACTACTCATACTGCTGATAATACTAATACTGGTGGTACTACTCATACTGCTGATAATACTACTACTGGTAGTACTACTCATACTACAGATAATACTACAGATAATACTACTACTGGTGGTACTACTCATACTCCAGATAATACTACTACTGGTGGTACTACTCATACTGCTGATAATACTACTACTGGTAGTACTACTCATACTACAGATAATACTACAGATAATACTACTACTGGTGGTTCTACTCATACTACAGATAATACTACTACTGGTTGTACTAATACTGCTGATAATAATACTACTACTGGTGGTACTACTCATACTACAGATAATACTACTACTGGTGGTACTACTCATACTGCTGATAATACTACTACTGGTGGTACTACTCATACTGCTGATAATACTTTTACTGGTGGTACTACTCATACTGCTGATAATACTTTTACTGGTGGTACTACTCATACTGCTGATAATACTTTTACTGGTAGTACTACTCATACTACAGATAATACTACTACTGGTGGTACTACTCATACTACAGATAATACTACTACTGGTAGTACTACTCATACTGCAGATAATACTACTACTGGTAGTACTACTCATACTGCTGATAATACTACTGGTGGTACTACTCATACTGCTGATAATACTACTACTGGTAGTACTACTCATACTGCTGATAATACTACTACTGGTAGTACTACTCATACTGCTGATAATACTACTACTGGTAGCACTACTCATACTGCTGATAATACTACTACTGGTAGTACTACTCATACTACAGATAATACTACTACTGGTAGTACTACTCATACTACAGATAATACTACTACTGGTAGTACTACTCATACTGCTGATAATACTACTACTGGTAGCACTAATCATACTGCTGATAATACTACTACTGGTAGTACTACTCATACTGCTGATAATACTACTACTACTACTGCTTCATGAATCAGCTGACAACAATAAAAAATAATAAATGAAGCTGTCTACCTCATCTAAACCCTCCGCTCTGTCTGACAGGAACAAAGAGGAAGAGTGAGCGCTCAGGTAGCCAGGATGTAAAGAGGCTCCGCCCCTCTACAGGCCACACCCCCTCAAGGTCTTCTTCCGCCAATAAGAGAGCCCCGGGGCCACCGCTCTCCTCCTCTTCCTCCTCCTCTAAGAAAGCGCCGTCCAGCCCCCGTGCTCGCCACGCCGCCGCCGCCGCTAGCTACCGTCACGAGTACTACGAGGAGAGGAAAGGTCGGCGAGGAGCGCGAGAGGCGACCAGGAGCCGCGGGGGGGAGGAGGTCCGACGCAGAGAGTCCCAGAGAGGCCTGGAGGCTCTGAGCCAGGTACTGATACTACGATTAATACCTACAGTACACAAACGGTACATTCACATACCACCTTTCAGTTTGATACTAGTATTACAACCTCTTAAGCACGACGCCCCCGAATTTGGGGGCTCTCGGGCTCAGCCCCCCTGAAAATATTGTCCGCAAAATGGACTTATTGTTCGCCAATATTGTGGATTTGTACATTTTATTTACCGGATTAAACAGCAACGTATGGGCAACACTATCATATAAGTCACTTTTTACACACTCCAAACACAACTATAGACTACTAGTATAAGCATCTAGAAAATGTGGCATAAAAGGACGAAGTTCTGGCCAAAAATCGCCGTTATATGTACTGCAAATCAATATTGCACCACGAAGCTAGTGGCTAATCCGCACATCGCTTAGCTTTAGCATTCGACACAGAACGCATAAATACCTTCGGTTTTTCTCTCTGTGGAACCAGTAGAAAGCTGTGAGTGACCAACGGTACCATGACAGTGCCCTTCACCGGAAAAAATCGTTGATTTTTGCATACCTGTTATGAAGAATGATGACAATAACATCGAAAATTGTCCGGTTCAAAGCTACAATCATTGTTGGCAACTGCATCCTGTCTGCTCCCGATCTGTTTCCTGTAGAAGGGGGGTCAATCCACCATGGGCGAGCGGTCAGACTTTCGGCCAATGGAATTTTACGCTCGGGGATACGCGGCACTTCTTGCAACTTTACTCGCTGAAACTTCTGTCAATCAACACCTGCTTCGAAACCCGCCTTCCTGAGACTCTGACGCGTTGAAGGCGGGCTCATTGACTGAAATCGACCGATGATAGGCTGAGCTAGAGCCCCATACACACACATCAACTGAGAAAATCCTATGAATGAGAGCCAGAAACATGCTCTGAGAGGACCCTGGCTCTCAAAATGATTTCTAACGGCTGTATTTGGATGTATTGAATAATATGAGTGATAAAAAAAGTGAAATATAGTTATATAGTATATAAAAGTACAATGTAAGAGCTGCAACAGCTGGTTCATGAATGACGACCTCGCGTGACCTCTCTCTACTAAAGCCTCTTATTCTTCACTTTATCCCAGCCAAACGTTATTCTACGACTACTGATCGTACATACATAGGTTGTGCTATGATTTGGGAGAGTTTTTAGGCTCTCAGCTGCATTATTTCAAAAACATAATATCAATAAAAGTGCTTTTTTTTCAGGCGAACCTGCATATTTTCAATTTGAGCTGTGTAATATCTTCATGTACTATATTAACCAGCAACATATCCACAATATTTACCCATCTGAACAATCTCAAAGTGTTATCTGATTATAGCATCAACAATTATTAAAACAGACCTTGTAGTTACAGAACTCTGGTCACTTTAGTATGGGTATGCCATTTTCGAGCAGAGGCCTACAGATAGGGCCCGAGCTTAAGAGGTTTTAATACTACTACCTACAGTACACAACAAACAGTACATTCACATATACTACTGCTACTCACACTGATAATACAACTACTCATACTGATAGTACTGCTACTGACACGACTACTCGTACTGATAGTACTACTACTACTACTCATACTGATAGTACTACTACTGTTACTACTACTCATACTGATAGTACTACTACTGTTACTACTACTCATACTGATAGTACTACTACTGTTACTACTACTCATACTGATAGTATTACTACTGACACTACTGGTCCAACCCTGAGACAGGTACTGGTATCACCTTTCAGTTTGACAGCCAATCAAAACTCACTTCCTGTTTGTCTTCAGAAGTTGCGACGGGCGAGCCCCTCCCCCCACGGTGGGGACAACCAATCAGAGGCGGTGGCACCGGCGCCGGCAGAGTACGGCTCTGAGCCCGGCTCAGGAAGCTCCTCCCCCGCCGCCTCCCACGTAGAGGACGAGGAGGACGAGGACGAGGGACACGAGGTAGAGGATGAGGAGGAGGAAGAGGAGGGCATGGAGGAAGAGGAGGATGACGAGGAGGAAGAAGGAGAGAAGGAGGACGAGGAGGAGGACGAGGAAGAGGAGTACGAGCGTCGAGGCGAGGGAAACGACTACGACACTCGCAGCGAGGCCGGCGACTCGCGCTCCGCCTCCTCCGTCAGCTTCACCGACGATGGAGAGTCGGTGCACTCAGGATCCGCCTCCGAAGCCTCAGGTAACCGTGACGACAACGTCAGTTCTTACATGAAGAGATTAAGACCCGGAAAAAAATGTCCGGCGCTCTGTTTTCTCTCCTTTTTGTTGCTGTGATTTAATTCTTTGCTTTTATTCTGAAAGGTTCAGAGAAGAAACAGGAGAAGCTGTCGTCGTCTGTCCGAGCTGTTCGCAAAGGAATGGAGAGTAAGGCGGCCATCTTTAATAATGATGAATAATAATTAATAATGAACATGATTAACTTTAAACATGTTGGTTCATAGTTTTGGTATTATTTATTCTAATAAGTAATCAGGTTACAGCTGGCTAGTTTTCTTTAAAGTAATCAGATTACTCCTGTATTGTTTCAGATCCCACCAGTAAACTTCGATACGTCCTGCGAGACGCTCGGTTCTTCCTCATAAAGAGCAACAACCACGAGAACGTGTCTCTGGCGAAAGCTAAGGTACGCTAACGTTTACACGCTAACGTTTACACGCCTCATTCTTAAACGTCTGACTTCTTGTCGTCACGACGATTGCTTTGATCTTCAGGGCGTTTGGTCGACGCTGCCGGTGAACGAGAAGAAGCTGAACGCAGCGTTCCGATCGGCTCGGAGCGTCGTCCTCGTGTTCTCCGTGAGGGAGAGCGGCAAGTTCCAAGGTCATAAAACTAAAGGATCAATTAACAACGTCATTATCAAACATGGCTTATTGTCCTCCAGACGTTTAAACGTGAACTCATCAGCCTCCGTTGGTTCTTCAGGTTTTGCTCGTCTGGCGTCAGAGTCTCAACACGGAGGGTCTCCGATCCACTGGGTCCTTCCTGCTGGTATGAACGCTAAGATGCTGGGAGGAGTCTTCAAGATCGACTGGCTCTGCAGGTCAACAACAACAACAACATATATAGTATACATGTATATATATATGTATACTATATGGAATATATGTAACTCATATTGTATGAAATGTCGTTACATGCGAATATAAAGATGTTATATATTTTATATTTATTGTTTTTACAGGAGAGAGCTTCCCTTCACAAAAACTGCTCACCTGTCAAACCCCTGGAACGAACACAAGCCGGTGAAGATCGGACGTGATGGACAGGTGACCTCACCTTTACCTTTATTTTGGTTAATTTTTTTTGTGCTACATGAAAGGTTTTGAACTACTTTTGTCTCTTTTTAGGAGATCCAACCGGAGATCGGCGCTCAGCTCTGCGCTTTGTTCCCATTGGACGAGAGCGTGGACATCCACCAGGTGGCTCGCCACGTTCGCCACAAGCGCCGGACGCCGTCGGAGCCGCGACCTCGAGGCCGACCGCCACAACGCGAGCCGGGAAGGTTAGCCAATCACCAAGCTCCTCCTCCCGCTTCCTGTTCTTCTTCTGCTGCTGCGACCGCGGCGCCACCAGCTGCCGGACGACGGAGACAACCGCTGCCGGCTAGCTTCCCCCGTGGCTAGCGTTGCCGGTTCTCTGGTTGTTGTTGTTTGTTTTTCCAGTCGGGAGTTTTCCACCGGAAAAGAGTGACGCCCAAAAAAAAAAAGTCAGGCAGGAAGTTAAAGTCCTTGGTGGGGTGATGCTCGTTTAACAGTTTAAGATTAAATCTCAGTTTAATTCTTAATTAAATATTAAGCTATATTATATCTAAGTCTAAGTTAAGCAACAAGATGCACATTTTTTATTTCTATCAGTTAGATTTGTTGCTTTTGTTGTTGCTAAATTTCTCCTTTTGAAGCTCTTTTTCTTTACAGGAGTTTCGTACTTCGGAAGTATAAAAACAAAACTAAAAATCAGAATGTTTGGCTTTTAGCTGGACTGTGGCTGACCCTTTCAGAATAAAAGCTTAAAGGAACGAGCGTCACTGGCTGGACTGACGGAGGAGGGTGTGGGTGAGGGAGGTAAAACTAAAAGAGAGAGAGAGACAGGAAGTGAGGGACTGAGCTCACAGCGGACTGTTTCTGGTTTTTCTGAGAAGGTTTGGTCACACAGGGGGCGTGGCCTCTGGACTATATCCAATGAGAGGGTGAGGAAGTGTCTTTGGGGGCGGGGTTTCGTCGCCTGCTCAAATAAGGTAAAATTACAGGGATGCATAAAGGAAAAGATGGACTCTGTTAAAAAATAAGAAATCCTCTTGGACTGAAAGAGATGACCCCCCCCCCCCCCCCCCCCCTCCATGAAAGGACAGTTATACACCCCCCTCCTCCCCCAGTACACACACAAACACACACTGAATCAGGACAGAGCTCGTGTGTGTCGCTCTCTCTTATGAACTGAAAATAAAAGTGTGTGAGGAAAGAAAAATATGAAAAGTTAAAGAATCCTGAACGGACGGAGCAACAGAACGACGAGAGAAAGTTTTGTCGTTTCTGTTTTAAGGACTTGCTGGTCTGGAGGGGGCGGGGCTGGTCTGAAAGGGGGCGGGGCTTTGTTTGTTGATTGAAAGGACTGCACCATCATCATCATCATCATCACCCCGTCCACCCTTTCAAAATAAGAGGGTATATAAAAAGCCTTAAACATGGACTGATGAGGAGAAAAAACTGTTTTTTATAATCAAAAGTGTTGTTGACACAAACAGCCCCTCCCTCATATACAACACAAGCGGTATGTTGTCCCTTTAAGAGGCTTCTTCTTCTTTGTTTGTTTTTTTTATTGCTGTGTGTGTGCGTGTGTGTGTGAAGCAAAATATGTGTAAATGCTGGAGGATTAGGATGACTAGTACGTCACTGGACCGGGAGACAGCAGGAGGACTAAGTAGACAACAGGAGGACCAAGTAGACAGCAGGAGGACCAAGTAGACAGCAGGAGGACCAAGTAGACAGCAGGAGGACCAAGTAGACAGCAGGAGGACCAAGTAGACAGCAGGAGGACCAAGTAGACAGCAGGAGGACCAAGTAGACAGCAGGAGGACTAAGTAGACAGCAGGAGGACCAAGTAGACAGCAGGAGGACTAAGTAGACAGCAGGAGGACCAAGTAGACAGCAGGAGGACCAAGTAGACAGCAGGAGGACCAAGTAGACAGCAGGAGGACCAAGTAGACAGCAGGAGGACCAAGTAGACAGCAGGAGGACTAAGTAGACAGCAGGAGGACCGGTAGACAGCAGGAGGACCAAGTAGACAGCAGGAGGACTAAGTAGACAGCAGGAGGACCAAGTAGACAGCAGGAGGACCAAGTAGACAGCAGGAGGACCAAGTAGACAGCAGGAGGACTAAGTAGACAGCAGGAGGACCGGTAGACAGCAGGAGGACTAAGTAGACGGCAGGAGGACCGGTAGACGGCAGGAGGACCAAGTAGACGGCAGGAGGACCAAGTAGACGGGAGGAGGACTAGTATCTGACTGGTGTTTTAATTGGATGTAGATGTCTTGTTTGGATCTGATGATGTTAAATTGAAACAGGAAGTGATGGCTGAACACCTGTTGACGCCTCTCACCTGGACGACTCGTCAAACCTTTATTACTGGAGAGTAAATCTGTTCCATTGGAAGCTTTTAAAAACAATCTTTTTAAGTAGTTTTGGTGAAGTACTGTGAGTTTCTTCTTCTTCTGTTTGAATTCGACCTGAGTGAGTTTTTCCCGGAGTGTGTAATAATGTGTGTGTATATTGTGTGCATGTGTGTGTCTTAATTGTGAACTTGTCTACGTAGGCGTCGTCCTGAAGAGTTCGACCTCCACGGCAGGAAACGACCGCGAGCCGACGGTCCGCCCGACTTCAACCAGCGAGCAGGTCGAGAATCTGAAACATTAAATCTAAGTTTTTATTTAAATAACTTAATGAATTTATAAAATGTAAACTGTGAAACTAACTGCACTCTGTAAAAAGCTGTGTGGTGATATGTTTTTATTTATTTATATTTATAAGTTTTATTTATATTTTCTAAGTATATTATTTATTTTGAAAGTATATTTATTTTTAAAGTATATTATTTATTTTTATAAGTTTTATTTATATTTATAAGTATATTCCTTTGAGTTCAAATCGTGAGTGACATTTATTTTTAAATTATGTTCAGGAATTTATTTTATTTTAATATTTTGTATTTCTTTTGCTGAAATGTTATTTTTAGTGTTTCATAGTTTAATTGTATTTTGCTGCTTTTAAAGGACCTTTGTTTTATGTATTTTATGTTTTAATGAATTTGTTTTTTATTTTAATTGTTTTTAATGTTTTTATTTATTTTTGTGGCAACGGAACCGTTCGTCTGCTCAGCTGCCAGAGTCACTGATGGAAAAGTAAAATTTAACAGAAGAATGTATTTTATTTTCAGGGTTCATTCAGGACCTTCGTAACCAGCCGGTGGACAGGTGAGACTCACCTGAAACAGGTCACAGGAAGTGGGCGGGGCTACAGCAGCATCAGTCAGGAAAATATGTTGAAAGATTAAAAACTGTGAAAGGAAATCTGGTTTAATTGAAAATGTTAGAATTTAAAAAAACATATTTTACAGTTTGTTTTTATTTGCAACTTTTGAAATGTTTTGAGTATAAAAACACAAACAGGAAGTTATCTTTAACATGAAACCTTTCAAAATAATGTTCAGCTAACTATTGCTAGAGATTGTTCACTGAAGTTTGTTTCTTGTTTTTAGACGTTTCTCCACCGTCAGACGAGACGTTTTTCTCAACGGGGTGAGTAACCTGCTAGCTTAGCTTCATGTTAGCATGTTAGCTCAGGTGAACCTGTGCTCAGTCTTATGACCACAGGTTCCTGTTAGCTTTGCTGTAGCTACATACAGGTGAGTTGAGGTGCGTTCATGGTCTCACCTGTGTGTTCTGTTTCAGTCCTATAACGACTACATGAGGGATTATCACCACAATGTTGGTCCTCCTGCTCCCTGGCAGACTCTGGTAAGACTCTTAGTTATTGATCAGTTATTGATCTATTGATCAGTTATTGATCTATTGATCAGTTATTGATGACAGACTGAACTAGTGATGATGTCGTGTGTCATCAGGCGACGTACCCCGGCGTGGAGCAGCCGCCCCCCCACCACCCCCCATACTACCACCACAGCCACCCCCCTCCTCCCCCCCACCAGGCCTACCATCACCACCACCACCCCCCTCTGCCGCCGCACGAGGCTCCGCCCCCTCGCTTCAGAGACAAGCAGCGGGCACCGCAGAACCGAGCTTTTACCTCCAGCCCGGTGAGTCTACTGTCGCTCTACTGTGTGGCTCTACTGTGACGCCCTACTGTGACGCTCTACTGTGACGCTCTACTGTGTCGCCCTACTGTGACGCTCTACTGTGATGCTCTACTGACGCTCTACTGTCGCTTACTGTCGCTCTACTGTGACGCCCTACTGTCGCTCTTACTGTGGCTCTACTGTGAAGCCCTACTGACGCTCTACTGTGATGCCCTATTGACGCTCTACTGTGACGCCCTATTGATGCTCTACTGTGTCGCTCTACTGTGACGCTCTACTGTGTCGCCCTACTGTCGCCCTACTGTGACTCTCTACTGTGATGCTCTACTGACGCTCTACTGTCGCTCTACTGTGACGCCCTACTGTCGCTCTTACTGTGGCTCTACTGTGAAGCCCTACTGACGCTCTACTGTGATGCCCTATTGACGCTCTACTGTGACGCCCTATTGATGCTCTACTGTGACGCTCTACTGTGACGCTCTACTGTGACACCCTACTGACGCTCTACTGTGACGCTCTACTGTGACGCCCTATTGACGCTCTACTGTGACGCTCTACTGTCTCTGTTACGCCCTACTGTCGCTCTACTGTGCCTCTACTGTCGCTCTACTGTGACGCCCTACTGTGACGCCCTGCTGTCGCTCTACTGTGACGCTCTGCCAGGAGTTCTACTTCCTGATAGTTTACCTCCATTTCTATTTAGACAAGGTGGATAAAATAACAAACACTTCCCAATATAACAGCATCATCGTCTACGACCTCAATAATAAACACAAAGTAGAATTATTGTATGTGTGTATGTATATATGTGTTATTTAACTACAATCAATATTACATGTAATATAGAGTATAATATAAATCAATCAATAATAATATGAATGTTTGTGCGTAAGATTTATTTCTAATCTTGTATTTATTTATTTTAATTCAACAGCTGAATTTTTCAGGAATCAAAATCTATAAAATCTTAACTGATAAGTTAGTATTTTTGTCTGACCTGTCTTCTCTCCTGTTGTTTTTTTCCCCATCATACAGCACGACTACGACATGCGTGTGGACGACTTCCTGCGGAGGACTCAGGCGGTGGTGAGCAGTCGACGTGAGCGCGAGCGGCAGCGAGAACGAGAGCGCGGAGGACCCCGCCGCGAGAGAGAGAGAGAGCGGGGAAGGGACAGAGAACGAGAGAGAGAGAGGGACAAGGAGAGGGGGCGGTACCGCAGGTGATCCGATGATGTCACATCCTGTCAGCCTGCAGGGGCTTTTATTTTGACAGTCATCTGGGTTTTTTGCTGGTTTCCTGTTTTTTTTTTTTTTTGTTATGAATAAAAAACAAGCAACGTGATGACATCATCAGCTGCATCATCACTTTTTATGCTAAAATCAAATATTGAAAAAAAAATGGTATAAATATAAAATCTGTTGAGTTTTGTCAAACATTTATTTTGATGATCTCGTGTAACAAAGGAAGTGACATCACAGCACAGGAATAGCCTGATTCCTCTTCAACCTTCACTCTACGTTACCCAGAATCCTCTCTGTGCAGCGTTTGAACAACAGGAAACAGTTTTGTTTTTGTCATGTTTTTAGTTGAGGTTCCCAACATGAGGGTCGAGGCCCTTTGACGTGTCACAAGATGACAAACAGGAAACGGAAACATTTATTCCCATTTTTTTCTCCACATTTTGCTTTTATTGTAAAAAGTTTTTTCCTTCATATTAATTGTGAAGAAAAAGAAAATCATTTAAAACATGAAGAAGAAAAGTTTAACTTTCGCCAGATTTTTCTCTTTATTTTTAATAGATTTTTAAAAACATTTTTAGTTTATTTTATTCTCTTTTTTTGTTGAATGTAAATCTGCTACAGTTCATTTATTTATTTTCAGGTTTATTTTGTGTTTCCTGATCAGTGACTGTACTTTAATCATCAGTATGAAGTGAATCAAATTTTTTTAATTCTTTATTTCTGTTGGTCTTCGTCACAAAAACAATAAAGTTTTCTGTTTTTTTTTACCCTTGTTCGCCTCCTGGTGGAGATGACACGTCAGCACACTGTTGTGTCTTCATGAATTAAAAACATGACTTTTTCTGCTCTGATTGGTTGTCACCATGGTAAACACGTCCAGCTGATCTGTTTTATTGTGTATTGATCATCCGGTTAAAGTGTTAAAAGAAAAGATTGAAGGTTAAAACTTTATTTGTTTCGTGTTTCTGAAAGGAAGGAGGCGGAGCTTGTTTTTGTACAAAATAAAAACAATCAGCATATTTCTTCTCATGTGACAGATGTTTGGGTTTCTGTTTTAGGAGGGTAATGAGATTACTATTGAGGGTAATCGGATAACATTTAAACTAAATTCAATTTTTTTTGTTTGAACAAACTGGAACAAAAATATTTCGGATGGATCTTAAAACAATGCTACAACATTACAATAACAATATAAAATCTGAAACTGAAAAATATAAGAACTCAAATATCAAAATATATATGAAAGTGAAAAATGTATTCAAAAAAATTCCAGAACTGAATCAAAATTATATTCAACCCAAATTATTTTCATTCACTTATTTCTCTTTTGAATACATTGCTGTATTTTTCAATTTTCAAGACCGCAACTTGAACTTTCAGGATCAAATCATTTTTTTAAATTAACAAAAGTTTTGACCTGGATTTAGCTCCATAAACTATGGTAGCCACGTCCCCAATCTAATCTAACCCACGAACCCCAAAAAAAAAATGTTTTTGCATTGGCCGGGAATCGAACCCGGGCCTCCCGCGTGGCAGGCGAGAATTCTACCACTGAACCACCAATGCACTACGGCATGTGATGGGCGGGACCTCCGTATTTATAGGCCCTATGGTAGTCCTAAACTGGTACGTATGTAATATATGTTTGGCCACTAGCCGCGCTGTGGAGCCGGAGGACTTAATACATGTTTGATAAAAAAATAACCGATATTCCTTCTTTTTAAGAATGTACTAAACTGTTGATTTTGTCAATCCCAAACCGACTCATCGGTCCATGAACACGTCTGTCTATTTAGTTTTGAGCCTCTGGAAATGTGGGAAACTATATACAAATGTCTGTAATTCCTAAACGCTTCATGTGATATTGTTGTTTTATCCTTTAAAGCTGAAAGTCTTCACTTCAACCACATGTTGAGGATTCATTTAAAATCCACTGGAGTCGTGTAAAGAGCCAAAAGTAGAAAAAGTGTGTCACAGTCTAATCAGTGCACACCGGTGTGCCGTGAGAGATCGTCCGGTGTGCCGTGGGAAAATGTCAAATATTGAGTTTGACATCTCTGGCATATCTGCAGTATTATGATAAAAGGTGTCATTTTGTAACGTTGTTGGTTGTTGGTGTGCCGCGGCTCAGAAAAGGTTGAGATGCTCTAAACACTGACGGCCTGACTGGAGATCAAACATCTATTAAGTCCTTCGGCTCCACAGCGCTGCTAGCGGCCAAAGGTATATTACATCCGTACTGGTTTAGGACTACCATAGGAAATAAATGGAAATGGTTTTAGGGCTTTTCAGCTGATCACCAGGTGCCGCCGCGCGGGAGGCTTGAGTTCGATTCCCGGCTAATGATAAAAATCCACCTTTGTAAAAAAGAAAACGATAGGTATGCATATATATGTGTGTGTGTGTGTGTGTGTGTGTGTGTGTGTGTGTACCCAGCAGGTCGTTCTGAGGGATCCAACCAGAGAGCTTTGTGTTCGCTGCCAAAGTTTTCGGAGCTTTTCCTCTGAACCTCCAAACGACCTTAAAAAAACAACAACACACATTTCACATAAAAATCTTTGATGTATTTAATATGAAAAATTATAAAGGAATGACAAATGTTATTGTTTAATGTTATTGTTTAATGTTATGCACCACCCGCCATGACAAACTCCTTGTAGGTGCAAACGGCAACAAACAGTTCTGATTCTGATTTAAGAAATCATTCAAATGATAAATAATGTAGTTAATGTAGTCACTTCAGGATCTATATCAAGTATACATATATATATATATATATATATATATATATATATATGAGGAACATGAGGAACATGATGAACATGAGGAACATGAGGAACATGAGGAACATGAGGAACATGATGAACATGAGGAACATGATGAACATGTCGTAGTGTCCCTGAGCAAGACACTGAACCCCCGGGCGCCTGTCATTGGCAGCCCACTGCTCCCTATATAGAGGTCAAATTTCGTGTATGTGTACACCAGGAACATCATGAACTTTGCTGTGTCACAGCTGTTGTTGTAGTCATTGACTCCAGTGAAAACCATTGTAAAGCATTGAACTCATGTCGTGTTTGAACTGGACGTCACCTTGAAAACCTTGTTGTTGTAGTTGACTGACGGCGAAGCATCTGCAACTAAAACTGTGATGGAGTGGTTCCTCCTCACCAGCTCCTCCATGATGCTCCGCATGTTCAACCAGTGGCTGTACTCACCCGGGAAAACCAGAACATGGCCGCCATCAGCTGGATAGTAAGGATGGAGGAGGACCAGGAGTAAGGGGGAGAAGAAGAAGAAGAGGCGGGAAAACCTGCATCATGAGTCAAAAAAAGAAAAACGATCCTCTGTTCTGTTATCTTTGTTTTCTGTCTCAGAGACATGAGAAAAGTGAAATCTGCTCTGACAACAACAACAACTCCAAAGTCCAGACTGATCAGAGGTCAGTTAAAGATAATAGCTGCAGCCTGATTGGACGATAACGGACAGAAAGACATACAGACATGCCTGTGCATGTTATAGACCGTGGTGGAGTATATATATCTATATTTAGATATATATATAAAGATATATATAGAGAGAGCTGAGAGACGAAACACTTTTTACATCATTTATCATCATTTCATTCAGCTGTTCATTCCTGATTGTCGGGTTTGATGAGTTTTATCATTTAAGAGAAACAATAATCATATTCTGGGTTATTTAATAATGACGTCACAATCTGAATTTCAAAATGTACAGACGCAAATAATTCATAAATAAGACGATCGCATTCCGCCGGTAGAAATGGATCCTGAGCTTATAAACAGAACACAGGACACAGTTTAACAGACTACAGAGAGAAACACCTCTACAGTGGTGATTACTGTGTCTTTATTAGTTATTAGTGTTATTAGTTACTGTTATTAAGTACAGTGATCATGTGAACAGACACCAACTTATCTAAAGTCTCTCCAGCTGTTAAAGCCGACTGACAGCTGATCAGCTGTGATCATCAGCACCGTCATCAGAAACAGACGTCGCTTCACGTGACGCAACTGAGAAAAGGACGTCTCATGTCTCCTAAAACATATCTCCTCTCTCCTCGCATGGTTTCCTCCATGCATCCCTGGTGGGAGGGACTAGGACGCAAGGAAAGGACCCAAGTGAGGGAAACGGGGATGCAATTAAGAGACTTGGGATGTACTCATACATTCAAGCTAACATGCTGGGGACCACAGAAGAGCAGAAAAACAGACACAAATAAAAGCATTAAAAAAATCTGCAAAAAATGATATAAAGAAAGAGTAAAAGGGACACTAAGGAGCACATTCTGACGTGTAATTTTATACATGTATCACAGGCATTAATATTTAAATGGCCTTTTTGTTGGTACAGCATTTTAAAGTTTTTATTTACAGCTCAAACTCTTTGTAAATAACACAAAAAATAGGTTTTTGGCTTGTTAATTTACACGTATGTATATATAATTTAACAATAATAATCAATAGATTTATGATATCCGTTTTTTCCTCAAATTTCTCTGTCTGTCTTGGGAAGCAAAATCCAGGTAATTCAAATTATGTGTCTTAATTTGAAAGGTTTTCTATCTCTCTGCACGATAATGCCGTCATTTCCGCTTTCCCATCGTTCATGGTCGTTTATTTTGACATCCCCACCGGAAGTTCCGTAGATGTGGGTTCCGTTACCTTGATGCCGGTCTGCGGTGATAACAGAGGCACCGATTCCTCTGGAAATACCGGCCAGATTCGGCATTTTCCAGCCATTAACCGCCTATAATGAGACATAATAGGATTTAACGGAAACTAACGGACCCACGGGGCGTGAAAAAGGTAAAATGAACCGTTCAAATGTCCCGGTTGACGGCTAAAGCCTGCTAACGACAGCTAGCCGCTGCTAGCTCGACAACAGTTTCCTTTTTATTTGCCCCCAAACCCCGTTTTACCCTCACTTCTCACTTCCACCCGCAACACCCCCACTTCCTCTAACCCTCCGTTCGTGTTACGTCACACACAGTTCTGCGATGACGAAATTAAACCGTGAAAATCACCCGTTAATCAGCTGAAACGGTGAAAACATTCAGATTTACAGGAAGATTTCTGGGATTTTTTTCCAACAAAATAGGTGAAATCTCGCGAGAGTAGCTTTGCGTCATATATACTGTATATATATATATATATGTGTATGTATATAATATATATATTCATTAATTGACTTGTCTGAAAACATACTATATTATGATAGATTTTGGCTTCATCACGCAGCAGCAAAACGTTTAAAAGATACTTATTTTTCCCTAAAGCATATCTTACAAATTTTAATATATTTTTACATTACAGTCATTTAGCAGACGCTTTTATCCAAAGCAACTTACAATTCAGATTCTAACACACCCGCAGGGAGCAATTTTTTGGGGATAAGCGTCTTGCTCAAGGACACATCGAAATGCGACTAGCGGAGCCGGAGATCGAACCGCCGACCCTCTGATTGAAGGACGGCCCTGCTCTCCTTTTCCTGTGATGTTAAAATAAGAATATTTAATAATAAAGCAAGAAGAAGCCTAAATTATTATTTTGTCCTTGATATTCACTTTGTAATATTAAAATGTAATTGTATATAATTTGTATTGTGAATACGTCAAATATGAATTAATTAATTTTTATTTACTGTTTTCATGAGTTTCTTTTATTTTCTTAATTTTTTGTCACGTGTTTCTCAGTCATGCTCACTCGCCCGCTGACACTGAAGGAGAGCGACGACAGGGGGCGTGGCCTCGCAGCCGTGACCACGCCTCCTGTTCTCCCATTGGTTGATGATTACGAAGACACACAAACAGGTTGGGGTTGATTTATTATTTTATTTATTGGCATAAGTATTCCTTTCATTATTCATTTATAATATCAATATTTTATTTTTGTAATGTATTTATTGTTATTTTATTAAATAAATTAAAAGTTATGGGCGATCGACATTAAGTACTGACTGCTGTTTCTCCTCCAGAAGTTTTCTCTCCTCCTGCTCCTCCTTCTATTTCTCCTCCTTCCTCCCTTTTGTCTTCTTTTCCTTCTTTCCTCCATCCTTCACCTCCTTCTTTGATGTCTCCTCATGTTGTCCGTACCACACCAGCTTCTGTCTCTTCTTCTCCATCACCTCCTTCTTGTCCCCATCGTTCTCCTCCTTGTTCTTCTGTTCCTCTTCACAACTCTTCTCCTCATGTTTTTCCTCCTCCTCTCCTTTTTACTCCTTTTTATTATGCTTCTGCCATCTGTTCTCCTCCGTCTTCCTCTCCTTCTGTCCCTCCATCCCTTCTTCCCTGTCCTCCTCCTCCTTCTCCTCCAGTTTCTTCTCCTCCTCCTCCTTCAGTTTCTTCTCCTCCTGTCGCTAAATCTCTTCTTCCTCCTCCTTCTCCTCAAGTTTCTTTTCTTCCTCCTCCTTCTGTAGCTCCATCTCTTCCTTCTCCTCCTGTAGCGCCTCCTCCCTGCTGCCCTTGCTCCTCCCTCCTGCCTCGCCTCCTCTCAGCTCACCGGTGGGAGGTGCGGCGCCTCCTTCGAGGAGCTCTGTCCTCCTTCGGTCGTCGCCTGGACTCTCTGGAGAGGAGCAGCAGGACGAAGAGGAGCAAGAAGAGGAGCAGGCGGAGAGGAGAAGGGGGAGGAGCCACCTGTTCTCCTGGTGAGTTCTGTCTGTTTTCTCCTTTATCTCCTCCTCCTCTTCCAGGACGGTCTGAGGATGATTGTGATCCACAGAGGAGCATCAACAACAACAACAACAACAACAACAACAACAAAGAGACGATCTACCAGGATGTTTATGAATAAATGACGATGATAATAATACATTTTTACACTTTTGAACCATAATAGATGTACATTTCTACAAATTGATCCAAATATTAATCACAAAAATCATAATTAATTTAACCAATTTCTCAACTAAACTCATCTTTTTCTCTTTTCTTCTTTAGGTTTGAGAGCTTCCTCGTGTAGCCCCGCCCTCTCGTGTAGCCCCGCCCACCGCCCACCTGTTACCGCCTCCCCTTCATCATCATCTTCTTCATCAGACGGCGAGGACTCACCCACACCTCCTCCTCTCTTCTCTAGTTTGAGCCAGTCAGCACAGAGGAGGAGGAGCAGAGAGGAGGAGGAAGAGGAGGGGAGGTTAAGGAAAAGGAGGAAGAACCACAGAGGAAGAGATGTTAGTATTTTTCCAGAAAACAGAGAAAAAGATGAAGAGGAAGAGGAAGATGTCGGGAGGTTTGTGGGCCGGATGGTGGTCTCCTTCAGGAAAGGAGCAGAGGAGGAGGCACCGCTCACTCTGCACAGGTTCAACCACAGGAAGCACAGAAGAAGAGAAGCGGGAGGAGCCGGCCAATCAGAGAAAGCCGTCAGTGTCGTCAGGCAGAATGGATACAGAGCACCGCTACTCAGGTTCATTTCATTTATTTATATTACACATTTCATTTCTTTGAAAATTACTTGGATTAAAAGTTTATTTATATTATATAAATAAAAACTTTAATATTCATAAAATGTATAAATTACTCCTCCTTTTCTCCTTAGCTCCTCTTCCCATCATGCATTGCACCTCCTGCAGTCAGAAGCACTCAACGTCTCTTCAGGCCAATGGCGTTTCTCCGACTTCACCTCTCCGCTCTCCCTCTCCTTCAATCACGGTGCTTTCCACATATGGCACCTATGCTCCTCCTCCTCCTCCTTTAACTCCGCCCCCATGCTGCGGCTGTCAGTGGTTGCCGTGGAGATGATGTCAGACTCCATGAGGGGCGGAGCTATTAGGAGTCCTCTGCGGATTCTGAAGGACTTGACGGTCCCGCCCAGTCTGAGCAGCGACCACTGGTTGGTTGACTGATATATTTAAATCACCCCTCATTAATATTCATATATAATTAATATAGTCGTTAATATTCACGAGGACATTGTAACGTTTGTTGAATATGAATTAGTGAAATACTTTTAGTAATTTCTAGTAATTATTTTAACAATATATATAAATATTTATATAAGTTTTATTAATCTCAATCGTGTCATTTTTTTTTTAAATAATAGATTCATTCATTTAGTGTCATCTTTATAGTTATTGACCCTGTTTACATTTGGTTTTGTCTTTGCAGTTACGTGCGAATGCCTACACCAAGGTAATTCTAATAAATAAACACTTGACTTGACAATTTTGTCCATTTTTTATAAAATCGTAGTTTGTGTAATTTAATGTATGTCATTAAAAAAAATGTTTTAATTTTTAAATTTGTTTTTGTGAATGTTTGTGTTTTAAATAGGACGTAAAAATCAATAAAAATCTTGTCTGTTGCAGCCCAACTTTTTCTGCCCGGCGACAGCAGAAGCAGCGAGCCAATCACAGCACCCGCAGCCTCCACCTCCCCCGGCGACGCCCACTGCCCCTCCCCCTGTGTTCAGCCAATGGGCTGTCTGCTGCTCCGCTTGCTGTCAGCCAATCAGAAGCGGGCTCTGAGTTTCTCAGCACAAATGGAGAGGTGGAGTTTTTTTTCTCTTCCTGTTGAATGTCAAAGTTTTCCCCAAAGAAATAGATCAGGAGAAAACCTCTGGTTCTGAAGTCAAAGTTTCATGTGTTAAAGCTGCATTCTCTCTAGTGGCCACCAGGGGGCGACTCCTCTGGTTGTATAGAAGTCTATGAGAAAATGACTCTACTTCTCTCTTGATTTATTACCTCAGTAATAAATGTAATGTTCATTTAGTACATTATGGTCCATTTAGAGTCAAACAGACCATAAAGCAGGGGATGATTTAGGGCGGGGCTACACGGTGATTGACAGGTCTCTACCAGAGACGTATACGGCGTCTTTACGTCACTCCTCAGTCCAGATATGGTCACTTCCTGTTCACTGGTTGCACAAAAAAACAAGATGGCGACAGCGAAATCGCAGAACTCAAGGCTTCAAAACAATTAGAGACATCACTATGACTACGCCCACTTCTTATATACAGTCTAAGATCGGATGCAGCTCTGGCTAGTTAGCTAGTTGGCTAGGTAGCTTGACCTTCAAAGTGACAGAGTTTAGGTGGTCCCACCAACTGTGAGGCTTAATTTCTGTAACCAGTGTAGCATTAAAGCATGGTGGAATTAGCAAGCTAGCTAACGAGCCAGCTAACTAGCTTAAGTCTGTTTAGTGTATTCAAAAGATATCCGGGCCTCTGACCATCCTGCTACGTTGTTTTGAATGTTCTATTTTATTTCTATGGTTTTACTCTTTTTCTAAGTTCAAGTCCTCAACTAGTTTTCTGTGTTTTTGTCTTCTCAGTGTTGTAAACGAGTCTCACAAATACGAATCCGCCGGGCGTCACCGCGGGAAACGCTGCTCACTCCGATGGGACTGCCAAAGGTCAAAAGGTCAGCTGGTGGTGGTGGTGGTGGGGGGGGGGGGGGGGGGATAAAAAGACAAAATCTGAGGATAAGATCAATATATTAAACTAGATTTTACTTTTAGGTCAAAGAAGACAGAGTTCAGCCTGGAGGAGATTTACACGAACAAGAACTACAAATCCCCCACCACAAACAGGTAAAAACTACAAATCCCATATTTTATAAATGCTTTTAATTCCAGTGTGAAAGCTGACAAAACACAGTAAACACACATCAAGAACACAGACAGAATGATGTCGAACTGCTGTACAAACTACATCTCCCAGCATGCTTTTCTGTCACACTGCAGGAGTCTGGAGACGATCTTCGAGGAGCCGCGGGAAAAAAACGGTGCACTGCTCCTAATTGGCCAGCAGAGGAGGCGCAGGCTCCTCCTCTTCCCTGACTTCACGCAACCCAGGAAGAGGAAGAGGCCGCAAGGTATGCTGGGAAAAAAAACCCAGAGCCACTCCTTCCTTTTCTTACCTTTCACAATAAAAGCCCTAGACGGAAGTTAAACTCATAATTCATCTCTAATATCTATTTTATATTCATGTGAAAACATCTCCTTCAAACTACTGGATTTATTCAAGTTTATCACCAAAAATACATTTTACAGATGACATGTGAACACATCATGATAACGTTATAATGTACCTTCAGCCAGTACTCATGTTCACTGAGCAGAGCCTGAAGGCATCATCATGTAACTGAAGTGAACCTCCGTTGGTTAGCCGTTAGCGGTGCTGCTAACGTTACTAGCTCTCCTCCTGTTGGTTAGCCGTTAGCGGTGCTGCTAACGTTACTAGCTCTCCTCCTGTTGGTTAGCCGTTAGCGGTGCTGCTAACGTTACTAGCTCTCCTCCTGTTGGTTAGCCGTTAGCGGTGCTGCTAACGTTACTAGCTCTCCTCCTGTTGGTTAGCCGTTAGCGGTGCTGCTAACGTTACTAGCTCTCTTCCCGTTGGTTAGCCGTTAGCGGTGCTGCTAACGTTACTAGCTCTCCTCCTGTTGGTTAGCCGTTAGCGGTGCTGCAAACGTTACTAGCTCTCCTCTGATTGGTTGTTTACAATGAAACATGATCAGAGATATTTTATCTGTCTATTTTAGGGGCGGGACTTCCTGTTGCTATGGTACCCAGGAAACGGGTAGCGGCACGGCGACATTGCCACGGCAACGGCCCCAATGACGATGACTTGGACCTGGACGTGATGCTGGTGGAGCGACTGAGCGCACTAGAAGACTTCCTGTCCCGTCAGGGCCTGGACGTGTGAGCTGTGACATCACTTCCTGTCAGCTGACCAAAAGGCCAAATAAACAGAGCTGCTAGCGCACCAGACCGGTGTAGCGGGTTTTTACTTTTACTTTTTGCAGTGTACTTGATTTATTTTGTTTTATTTGACTTTACAGTGTAGACTGTTTAAATGTGAATTTTCTGAAATATTTAATATTTTTACTAGTTTTTTAAACGATGACATGTCAGGAGACCACGCCCACACGAGGCCACGCCCACATCGGGGCACAGCTGGTTTTATTTTTAATTTTTTTGTGTTTTTCTTGACTGCTGTTCTCTATAGTACTCTGAAATACTGTCTGAGTACTCTGTACTACTGCTGGTGAAGTATTTGGAGTTTTTAAAGTGTAATATATATATTTCTGCTGAAAACGTGTCTATTTTTGGAACAAATAAAGTTTGTTTCTGCTCACTGAAGTTTGTCCCTTTATTAGTGATCAGAGTCATTGATTACTAGTGATTACTAGTGTTTATTAGGGATTATTAGTGATTACTAGTGATTACGAGTGATTATTTGTGATTACTAGTGAAATAATAAACTGTTCGTCTAAACGTTTTTATTTGTCAACAAATATAATGAATGGAACATTTATTTAAAGGTTATCTGAATCTGCATTTTTGCTTTACAGAATATTATAATATATAATATATATAATAAAATACAGCAAGTTTTGTCTTTAAGCTTTTGGACGTTTTCATGAAGAAAATGGCCCAAAATGATAAAATAAATAAAAAAAAATAGTTTTTATTTTGAAGCCAAAACCTTTAAAATGTTCTCACATCCTGTCTGTCTGGTGTTGATTCCAAGGCAAGTTTATTTGTAGAGCACATTTCAACAACAAGGTAATTCAAAGTGCTTCACATAAAACCATTAAAAGCATCAAAACACAAAGCAAAATAAAAACATTCATACATAAAATACAGGAGTAAAATGCAGAAATGTATTAATAACCTTGAATGTGGTTCAATTAAAGGCAGCAAACAGAAAAGTCTTCAGTCCTGATTTAAAGGAGCTGAGGGTCTCAGCAGACCTGCAGCTTTCTGGACTTTGTTCCAGATATGTGGAGCAGAAGAACTGAACGCTGCTTCTCCATGTTTAGTTCTGACTCTGGGAACAGGAAGTAGATCAGAGATGTGTTTTGGTCCTAAACCATTCAGTGCTTTATAAACCAACAGCAGGAACCTCTTGCACACGACGCCCCCAAATGTGGGGGCTCTCGGGCTTAGGGGGTCTCATAAATATCGTCCAAAAATTGCTCATTTTGATAGCCAGAATTGTACATGTGTACATTTTATTTACCGGATTAAACAGCAACGTATGGGCAACACTATCATATAAGTCACTTTTTACACACTCCAAACACAACTATAGACTACTAGTATAAGCATCTAGAAAATGTGGCATAAAAGCATGAAATCCTGGGCAAAAATCACCGTTATATTTACTGCACATCGATATTGCACCACGAAGCTAACGGCTAATCCGGCGATCCGCACATCGCTTAGCTTTAGCATTCGACACAGAACGCATAAATACCTTCGGTTTTTCTCTCTGTGGAACCAGTAGAAAGCTGTGAGTGACCAACGGTACCATGACAGTGCCCTTCACCGAAAAGAATCGTTGATTTTTGCATACCTGTTATGAAGAATGATGACAATAACATCGAAAATTGTCCGGTTCAAAGCTACAATCATTGTTGGCAACTGCATCCTGTCTGCTCCCGATCTGTTTCCTGTAGAAGGGGGGTCAATCCACCATGGGCGAGCGGTCAGACTTTCGGCCAATGGAATTTTACGCTCGGGGATACGCGGCACTTCTTGCAACTTTACTCGCTGAAACTTCTGTCAATCAACACCTGCTTCGAAACCCGCCTTCCTGAGACTCTGACGCGTTGAAGGCGGGCTCATTGACTGAAATCGACCGATGATAGGCTGAGCTAGAGCCACATACACACACATCAACTGAGAAAATCCTATGAATGAGAGCCAGAAACATGCTCTGAGAGGACCCTGGCTCTCAAAATGATTTCTAACGGCTGTATTTGGATGTATTGAATAATATGAGTGATAAAAAAAGTGAAATATAGTTATATAGTATATAAAAGTACAATGCATATTTTCAATTTGAGCTGTATAATATCTTCATGTACTATATTAACCAGCAACATATACACAATATTTACCCATCTGAACAATCTCAAAGTGTTATCTGATTATAGCATCAACAATTATTAAAACAGACCTTGTAGTTACAGAACTCTGGTCACTTTAGTATGGGTATGCCATTTTCGAGCAGAGGCCGGTCACTTTAGTATGGGTATGCCATTTTCGAGCAGAGGCCTACAAATAGGGCCCGAGCTTAAGAGGTTTTAATACTACTACCTACAGTACACAACAAACAGTACATTCACATATACTACTGCTACTCACACTGATAGTACTGCTACTACTACTCGTACTGATAGTACTACTACTGTTACTACTACTCACACTGATAGTATTACTGCTGACACTACTGGTCCAACCCTGAGACAGAACGAGCCAAGGCCTACAAATAGGGCCCGAGTTTAAAAGTCAAGTCTTTGTTGGACAGGAAGCCAGTGCAAAGACCTCAGAACTGGAGTGATGTGATCCACCCTCCTGGTCTTAGTGAGGACTCGAGCTGCAGCGTTCTGACTGACTTGTTACAGAGACCTGTAAACACACCGTTACAGTAGTCCAGTCTGCTGAAGATGAATGCATGGACACGTTTTACCTGTTGAGACATCAGTCCTCTAATCCTTGATGTATTCTTCAGGTGATAGGAGACTGGTTTTGTGATTGTGATGATCACACACACATTTATCTCCTCTCGCATTGACTACTGTAACTCACTTTTCTCATCACTCAGTGTATCTGCTCTTAACTGTCTGCAGGTAATCCAAAACGCTGCAGCCAGATTACTCACCAGGACAAATCGACGGTCTCACATCACCCCCGTACTTCGATCTCTCCACTGGCTCCCTGTAGCATTTAGGATACACTTCAAAATTCTCACCATCACTTACAGAGCACTACAAGGTCAGGCTCCTACTTATGCAGCTGATCTACTTCACCCATATTCACCCGCCCGCACTCTCAGGTCAAACGCTCTAGGTCTTCTGTCTGTCCCACGCACAGGATTTAAGACCCGTGGTGACCGAGCCTTTGAGGCAGTGGCGCCGAGGCTCTGGAATGCTCTGCCTGCGACTCTACGCCTCGCAGATTCTGTGAATACTTTCAAAAAACAGCTCAAAACCCACCTTTTTAGGCTGGTGTTTGAGTAAAAACCCATGTCCCAGACCTGCTCTTAAAATATGTTTTAATTTTTAATTTTTAATTTTTTTTATTTTAATTTTTTGTGTATGTGATTTATTGACCCTATGGTCACATTGTGTTTTTTAATGCTTTTAAATTTCTGCTCTGTTAAAGCACTTTGTGATTTTTTTGTCTGTGAAAAGCGCTCTATAAATAAATTGTATTATTATTATTATTATTATTGTCTTGATGAGGCTGTTCCAGGCTGCAGACATCCCATAATATGTTATAAAGTGATACTTGTTGGCTACAAATAACACAAGGAACACTTTTAAGTATTAACACTTTGTGTAAATATAAAAAACCCAAAACCTGTTTCAGTTGGAGTATTATGGGCTTTCTATAGAAGATGACTTAACGTATTAATGTTAATAAGTAGAGTTAATTCATTGTCATGGTCACCTTTTTTACGAAATAAAATATTAACATTATATCTCATTTAATTGTCATGAAAATTGTTTCTTTTAATTATTTAATTATTTAGTGTATTTGTTACCCTCAGTCTCACCTCGCAGGCAGCAGCTGCCTCAGATGACGGTTCACGTCACGTGGGAGAAGTTTTCCTTCAGTGTTTCCCGCTAGAAATAGTTAATTTTAACCCAAAACTGGTCTGGTCCTTGTTGCCTGAAGCTAAAGAGATTTTGGGCAGAACGCATTGAGGGAAAACTTCTAAAGTGTCCGTTCACAGTGAAGCAGGGTTCACCTGGCAGACTATACTCGTGGTAACAAATACCCACTCACAGTTTACCGTAATGCACGACGTCCGTACGTCACTTACGCAAACAACATGGCGGCGGCCTTGCGGAGGGTGTGCAGCGGACTGACTGGGAGGTATTATTAATATTAACTTCATTTGTGTTCCTATTAAAACTAACAGCCTGCCGTCAGACAGGGAAGAGGTCACTTTTAGGGCCGCGTGAATCAAACGTAATGACGTAGTGTGACCTGTCTGTGGCTCCACCAGACTGTTCACAGTTTACAGTAAATTAACGTTTGATCGAGTCTAAAAGCTCAAACAGTGAGTTAAATGTGACGTCCGACAGGTGACAGGCGTGTGAACCGGAGTGATGAAGGTTTCGGCTCAGGTAACATTAACCGGATGTGTCTCATTTACCTTGTTTACGTCATGTGAACAGATGAATTTACCTAAATACAAATACAAATTTCCCCATGGGGATGAATAAAGTACACATCTATCTATCTATCTAAACGTGTGACGACTGAGATTAGCAAGATTATTTGAAATGATTACACGTTATTTTAACTGTGAAGCTTTGTGTTGTTTATTTATAGAGTGTCTCCTCGGAGCTGCAGCCAGCAAAGAGCAGTGAGCACAGGTGAGTCTGTCTGCACCTCCTCACTTCCGGTTCACTTCCTGTTTGCTTCCTTCCTAACCGAGTGAAATGACCCGGAAGTATCTAAGTGCCAGCCTCGGGGAGAGCTGGATGAGTCCTCACAATGCTGAGGAAAGGTGCTTCAATGCTTCCTTTTTGAATATCTCCTTTAGCAAAGGATACATTGGAGCATCCTTTACCAAAGGAAAGGAGATGATGTCCCACAATTCCTTGCATCATCAGCAACATTTAGAGCAATGCAGCATTCATAAAAAACAAAACAATATGTCTATCTTGTATATATTTCATGATCATATGAACACAGTTATATACTAATGAGGTTCATGATGTGTTCACATGTAATCTGTAAAATGTAGTGCTGGAGATTAACGGTACAGTCTGAAGAGCCTGCAGGTGTCGTTGACCAATGGGATCTCTCTTCAGGTCGTACTTTCCTGCCCAGCCGCTGGCCCCTCCCCCTCCTGTTGGTGTCAGGTGGTGGTTACCTCGGTTACCAGAAATACAAATGGAGGGACCAAGGGCAGGATGGAGCCACGCCCATTTTAGCCACGCCCACACAGGTAGGAGAGGACACACCTGCTTTTTCTTCTTCCTTTTCTCCTCTTTCTTTTCCTCCTCCTTCCTACTCTTCTTCTTCTTCTTCTTCTTCTTCTTCTTCTTCTTCTTCTTCTTCTTCTTCTTCTTCTTCATTGTCTCGTCCACAAACCGACGATTGACATCACGATGACTACGTCCTCTTCTTCTTCTGTGGTCTCATGGATCACGTGACTGATCGGGATCTTCTGCTCGTATAGCATTTAGTTTGTTTCTTCTTCTCTGGTTATTGATCCCGTCACTGTTCAAAAGTTTCTCAAACAGAGGAGAAGAAGCCCCCCCCCCCCCCCCCCCCCCCCCCCCTGCTCTCCTTCTTCATCAGCAAACAGGGCCGGAATCAGCCGGTCCAA
>NW_027466510.1:390000-417500 GCF_050575085.1 Anarhichas minor
CGTCTCTCTTTCCTCAGATCTCTCCGGCTGACGGGAGGATCCTCCACTTTGGTCAGGTGAAGAACTCCGAGGTGGAGCAGGTGAAGGGGGTCACCTACAGTCTGGAGAGCTTCCTGGGTCCTCAGAAGAGGCAGAGCAACGGTGAAATAAACTTGATATCAAAATACATAACCTACCCTAAACACAGTTAAATAAAGGGTGCTTAGTGACCTGTTCAAGTAGTTAGACTTGGTCCTGATCTGAGACCAGTTGGTCTTGAGATGGGACTTGTTTTAAATGTGGGAGTTGTTGGTCTTGTCAGGTCTGGAGGACTTGTTGGGTCCACATCCTGTTAAAGGTTCCTGTCTCTCTTTAGACCCCTCCTCCTCCTTCAGAGACCTCCTCCTGTCCTCCCCTGATAACGACCTGTTCCACGTCGTGGTCTACCTGGCTCCAGGTGACTATCACTGTTTCCATTCACCTACAGACTGGAAGGTGGAGCTACGACGTCACTTTCCAGGTGAGACAATGTTCCCCTCACTCTCTCTCTCTGTCTGTCTGTCTGTCTCTCTGTCTGTCTCTCTCTCTGTCTCTGTCTCTGTCTCTCACCTGTCTCACCCGTCTCTCTCTCCCCCCTCGTTAGGCTCGTTACTCTCCGTTAACCCTGGTGTGGCTCGTTTGGTTAAAGAGCTCTTTTGCCTTAACGAGCGAGTTGCTCTCACCGGCCAATGGCAGCACGGCTTCTTCTCGTTAACGGCGGTCGGAGCCACAAACGTCGGCTCCATCAGAGTTTACTTCGACCAGGTGAGCAACACTTTAGTTTTTACTATTTATACTTTGAATCTTTTCTATTACTTTTGTTTTTTTATTTTTTTATTGTATATTTAAAGTTCAGTTTAGGAAGTTAATCAGATTATTTAAAGTTTTTTAATCTAAACTAACTTTGTTAATACTAGTATTTATATATTTATTGTCATATATATGTATATTCATATTTCTGGAAATATTAACAGTATTCATATTTTAACTTAAGTAAATATTGTATAATGAACACATGAATGGATGTATTCATTTTATTGTAGTTGGTTGTGTATTTATGTCGTAATCAGTCTGTTAATTAGATTAATTTATTCGTCCTCAGGAGCTTCAGACCAACGCTCCTCGCTACAGTAAAGGCTCCTTCCACGACCGAAGCTACGTGGACGACGGTGTGTTGAAGGTGGCGGGTGAAGGTGGCGTGGTCTCTATGGAGGAAGAGGGCGTGGTCTTACAGGAGGGCGTGGTCTTACAGAAGGGCGCGGCCGTGGGGGAGTTCAACCTCGGCTCCACCATCGTTCTGCTGTTTGAGGCTCCGAAAGACTTTAGGTTCAACCTGCAGCCGGGACAGCGAATCAGAGTGGGGGAGGGGCTCGGCAGCCTCTGATTGGCCGAGCTGCGTACTCAGGAGGGGGAGGAGCCTGATGATAAGGAAGTGCTTGTCGTCTGATGAAAGACGGACATCAAGAGTTTATGGCATTGTGGGAATTTTTTCTCGGTAACAAAAAAACCTGTAAAGGACATAAAGAGGACTCCGACTCCCAGCATGCCTTGCGCCTCATCGGGGGGTTGAATGCCAAAGCTCTGTCTTTTTTTTTCTTTCTGTTGTCTCTCTGTCGCTCTTCCAGGAACTGAACCAACAAACAAATATTCCTTTAAAGTCACCAAAAACTAAGAAATATGAAAACTTAAACATTCACATCACATTTAACAAAATAATAATGACGTCAAACATTTGTTAAAGTGAAATAAGAAGTTCCTCCGTCCACTGACACAGTTTGAATGTCTGAAGCTTTATTTTTTTATTTTTAACCAATCGGAGCCTTCACAGCTATTAGCATCAGCTAGCTCACCAAGAGGATGCCTGTGATTGGACGAAAATAAACAATTAAATAATGAATTAATTCTGATGACCCATACTGAATGCTAACTGTTATCATTAGTTAAGCTTCTATACTTTTTGTAACATATGTAATTATGAATAAATAATTCTTCTCAGCAGCTTTGTCTTTATTCCACTTAGAATATAATGTATATTATATATTAGTATAAGTACTTATGTACACACTTTTATTGTACAATGATATACATATTTTATAGAAGTTCCTCTCTGTTTTTCCGTTGTCTTTTTGTTTCTAAATTAATTATGAACCTCAGTAACACGTTACATGTTTATTTAAATAAACACCACTCGGAAGAACCAACTTCAGGGGACAATTAAAGTGAGCACACTCATTGGTCAGTCTTAGCCCCGCCCCTGGCAGCAGAACAAGCAGCACAGCCAATAGGACGGTGGCGGGCAGCAGTTTCCGTAGCGTTGGAATCGCGGCTCAGCCAGACCTCCGTGTGACCAGCCGTCGTCTGCGACCTCCTTCCCCAGCCACAGCTTCCCGTCCCGGGCTGTGTCCCCAGCCGCCGTCCCCTCCCTACGGCCGGAGCTCCAGGAGGAGGTGCAGGTCTGCTGGGCCTTCACTCCCAGGAAGGAGGCCAAGTCCAGGTCCAGACCAGCTGCTCCTCCTCTGGGCCGAGGAGTGTTCTGTCGACACTGAGGACACGGGATCCACACCTGGAGGTGAAGGGAAGGGGGGGGTTACATGTTACATCCCAAAGGATCATGGGAGTTCTAGTGACAGGAAGTGAACATGATAACCTTTTTAAATACAAACTATTTTTACTTTAAACAGTTCATTTTATTAAAAATTTCGGTCTTCAAAGTGTCTGAAGTTTTAATTTACACTTTGAATTAAAACTTCAACTCCTTTCATCACTCACTCGTCAACTGACACTTCAACTCCTTTCATCACTCACTCGTCAACTGACACTTCAACTGCTTTCATCACTCACTCGTCAACTGACACTTCAACTCCTTTCATCACTCACTCGTTAACTGACACTTCAACTCCTTTCATCACTCACTCGTTAACTGACACTTCAACTGCTTTCATCACTCACTCGTCAACTGACACTTCAACTGCTTTCATCACTCACTCGTCAACTGACACTTCAACTCCTTTCATCACTCACTCGTCAACTGACACTTCAACTGCTTTCATCACTCACTCGTCAACTGACACTTCAACTCCTTTCATCACTCACTCGTCAACTGACACTTCAACTCCTTTCATCACTCACTCGTTAACTGACACTTCAACTCCTTTCATCACTCACTCGTTAACTGACACTTCAACTGCTTTCATCACTCACTCGTCAACTGACACTTCAACTGCTTTCATCACTCACTCGTCAACTGACACTTCAACTGCTTTCATCACTCACTCGTCAACTGACACTTCAACTCCTTTCATCACTCACTCGTTAACTGACACTTCAACTCCTTTCATCACTCACTCGTTAACTGACACTTCAACTCCTTTCATCACTCACTCGTTAACTGACACTTCAACTCCTTTCATCACTCACTCGTTAACTGACACTTCAACTCCTTTCATCACTCACTCGTTAACTGACACTTCAACTGCTTTCATCACTCACTCGTCAACTGACACTTCAACTGCTTTCATCACTCACTCGTCAACTGACACTTCAACTCCTTTCATCACTCACTCGTCAACTGACACTTCAACTCCTTTCATCACTCACTCGTCAACTGACACTTCAACTGCTTTCATCACTCACTCGTTAACTGACACTTCAACTGCTTTCTTCATTTTATACCTGGGCCTTCTGTGCTGTCCTACTGAGCTACAGTTATTTGTTTCTAGGGGTGTAACAATACACGTGTATCAGTGGTGGACCGTCAGGGCCTGCAAGGCCTTCTCTGCTGGCCTAAACAGAATCACAAAGTCACGCTGGCCCACTGACCAATCACGGCGCACGTTAATGCAGACGTACTTAGGAGGCTACCTGGGTAGCTCTGGCACGTCAAAGAATACGCCCAACATGTCAAACTAAAGATCTGATTGGCTGAAGACTATGACAATCAACAATATCGTCCCCATTCACTTAAACTGCAAAGGCTCTCTAGAGCAGTGATTCTTAACCATGGCTCGCGATTGGGCCGCGAGCGCCACCTAGAGGGCCGCAAAAAACTTTCAGTTTTGCAACTGTGGGCCGCGAGGGCCGCGGGACCGCATAGGTTATCAATTGAAGACACCAGAGATATTACTGTTATCCATGAGACGCTCAGTTACAATATAGCTTCCCACCACCTGGTGGCGGTAATGCGTCAGCCAGTTGTTTAACAAGCTCCAATAAGCAGAAGAAGACACTTAGCTAGCCGCTAGCTTGTAGCGAAAGTTATGGATAAGTTTTTAAAAAGAAAAAATGAAGACGACAGTGGTGCCATACCCCCCCAAAAGTCTAAATGTGTGCGCAAGTACAATCCTGACTTTCTTAAGTCCGGCTTTGTGAACGGAGGCAACGAGACAGAGCCGAGGGCTCAGTGTGGAATGTGGGCTAATGCTACCAAACGAAGCACTGAAGCCTTCGAAAATAAAGCGACACCTAGCGACGAAACATCCAACGCTCGTGGGAAAGCCTGTTGGGCTTCTTGTTGTGTATGCAGGTTTACATACACATGATAAATAAATGTCTTTGTGATCGTCACATTGTATCATCTCATTTATTTGACAAGGGTTTTGCCTGTTCAACTCCGCGAGGACGCCGGCGTCCTCGATCCCCTCCCCTTCCGTTCCTACGGCTTGCTTGCGCAATCTACGTCACAAAACATGGCCGTGTTTGGTATCCCAGCATGCCCAAAATCCTCATATTTGCAAAGAAATCATCGATTTTCTTTCATTTCTTATGGATTTTTCACAAAAGGAGCCCAAACACACACTGTCCAAAGTCGCCATAACCGCTGCAAGTCGGATCTTGCAGCATTTCGACGGAAAAAGACACATTACAGACCCGACAATGTGCTAGCGGATGTTACCATGGAGCTAGTGGCTTCAGGAAACACTAGTACTTATAGTACAAACCTTATCTTTCTCTTCTGTAAGGCGTCAACCAACGTATAACCTTGCGTAACTGAGCTGCCCGCATGCTCGATCGTGCGCTTGGTCGCAGCCATTACGCACAGCAAGTCCGCTACCCACACACCCACGTCTTCGACTATATATATAGTTTTTGCAATTTGCAAAGGCTAAAAATAAAAGGAAAATACCATAATATCAAAATATAAAGGGAGAAACACCTTTCGTGTGTCAGAATATCATTTGGTCACCATGTGTCCATTTGGGTCTCCAAATATCCTTTGAGAGCTCCGCCTGGATCTCTTCATGGAAGAAACACTGTAGAATGGTCATACTTTGTCCAATCTTCTTCAAATTTGAGGCAGTTGTTCACTGATAGTGTAGTTACAGCCCTATACTGTCACTTACCTGTACAGATACAGCCACAGGCAGTTATTTATACTGAAAGATACTTTTTTATTTTATGCGGACAAAAATCTTCAATGTTTACTGACTCCAAAGGCCCACTGCTCTGTTTCTGTATGACCTACAGGTTTTCTGACACTTGTGATGCATATAGTCAGAGTGGTTCAGAAGCTACAGCCATTTTAATTTGGGTATGTCATTTTAGGCGGTTTTGCTCCAAAATAGGGGTGGAGTTGAACAGGTAACAATATAGTTATTGAATACAAATCAAACCAAGAGTGAGATCAATTAGTTAAACTAATAGTGTTAATATTTGAATGGGCCCCGGGACACTTTGTACTTGAAAAGTTGGGCCCCGAGGTCAAAAAGGTTAAGAACCCCTGCTCTAGAGGATATCGGGCCTCTCTCCTTACATAGAGACATAGGGGCTGAATCTGATTGGATAAAAGCTCTACTTAAAGCAAGCTGTGCTGGAAGCAGAGCAACAGAGGAAGACAGGAGCTGTGCAATGAGAAAATAAGATAATGGGAAAAATAATTATAATACATGTAGTGTATTTGTGAAAAATTATTAAATAATAAAACATCTATAACTTTGTGATTGTGTTTAGGCCAGCAGAGAAGGCCTTGAAGGCCCTGACGGCCCACCACTGATTGAACGTCAGCTGACACCTGAACTGTCTACAGATCTCAGGTGAGTGTGGATGATGTCACCGATGATGTCACCTGTTCGTTGATGACAGTGTCGAGCCTCTTCAGACACGCCTGACAAAAGGCGTGGCCACAGTGCAGTCGCCGTGGCAACCGCGTGGCCAGGTCGTAGCTGCCGAAGCACACGATGCACACGAGGTCCTGCCTCCTCAGTGACATCATCGTCTCCATGGCAACGGAGCAAGGAGGAGGCGGGGGGGGGAGGGGCTGACAGGTCACTTCCTCTTCCTCCTCTTCCTCCTCCTCTTCTTCTTCTTTTCTGTCGTCAGACATTTTGTTCTAATAGATGAGAAGAAAAGTTTCATTTCATTATTCAATAGAAGAATATTTATTTTAGATATTATTTTTAAGATAATATAATATATTTTAATAAAATGTAGTTTGATACAATATAATTTAATATAATATAACAGAACATAACATAATATAATTTAATACAATACAATATAATTTATACGTTGAGTAGCTCTATTTTAACTGCCTAGATTACCTTGGTAACTCATGATGCTTGTGTTAGCATTAGCTGTCGCTACGTTACAAACAAAATAATGAAAGTTAAATGTTAATGTATTTCCCCCAGGAGACATGAGACAGTATTAGTTTAGATATTATAAAATATCATCTGATTAAAGTACGTTAACATTTTACTTTTATTGTTTTGCTTGTATTGTAGCATTAGCATTAGCTAACGTTGGCTAACGCTAAGGTTAGCTTTGTGTTTGTTTGCTAGGTGATATTTGTCAGCTGGAATTAGTTGGTCTATTGTATGAAATCATTGTTTTGGTTTCAGTCAAAGTTTGAGGTTAAGAGCATCCATCCAACAATCGATCACAAAGAGCTAATGCTAACGTTAGCTAGCGTTAGCCTGCTGTCTTATTTCTGATCATCATTTAGTTTACTGATGTCGGACTAATGTAGGCTAATCATGTCTCCTCTGACAAAAACGAGGTGTTAGCCGTGTTTCTATTCACGTATTTTATTTTGAAGTGATTAAAATCACCTGACAACTGATTGAAAACAAGATTGTTGATTATATAACAACGCTAGCTCGTTAGCTAGCTACTTACCAACTCAACTTAGCTAATGTCAAATAGACGTTAGCTACACCTTCAACATCGTGGATTTGACATTAAATACAGTTGCTTTAACCCGTTTGTGTATTTATCTATTCATTAATTTTAATTTATATTTAATTTATTTTAATTTAATAATTATTTATTTGTATCTCATTTTCATTAAATATTAATTCTTAGAGACTTAGAGAAACAAAATAAAAGATTTAAAATGTTTAATGGAAACATAATTAATGAAGTAACTTTCATAGCTGAGCTATTAAAGTAATGTGATTACTTTTCGGTTACTTCAATCTGTCCAATCAGATGATTAGACTACAGACAGATATTAGGTGGTGACACCTGCTGCGCTGTGATTGGACAATATATATTTAAAGGTAAACAGGAACTTACTTGTTATTTCTTCCTTTTCCTTCACATTATTGTTGTTTACTCTTTTTGTCCTGTCGTCTGTTGTTTCATTTCTTCTTCTCTCCGTCTTTTATTCCTGTTTCCTCTTCTTTCCTTTATTTTCTTTATTTTCTTTTCGGCCGTCACTCTTTCATTTCCTCCTGTTTTTCTTCTCTTTTGTCGTTGACAGTTTTTCTTTCTTCTTCTTCTTTGTTTCTTCTCACCTCTTCCTTTCCTCTTATATTCTCTTCTTTTCTTTCATCTTTCTTCTTCTTCTCTCTTCTTTTCTTCTTCTCTGTTTGTTTGTGGTCGTCCTTTCTGCCTCAGAGAGAGAGAGAGAGACAGAGAGACATAGAGACAGAGACAAAGAGAGACAGAGAGAGAGAGAGACCATCAATAATTCAGCCTCGCTCGGTCGACACTGAATGTCACTTATTATTTATATATTGTGAGTAAAGATAACTTTTATTTGTGTTATTACATAAAACATGTCATTAATAATGTGTCATTCTTATCTTTACAATACTAAATATCCATTTAAAAGAAACAAAAACAACACAACAATTTACTAAACACACATTTAGATCCACAAAAACAAACAATACAACAAATATGAAATATTTCCTGTAAAATCTAGAAATTAAATAGATAAAATAATCTAAACTATAACCAATACAATCGGTTTTAACACCAACATATAAACATGAATAAATAAAACATGAAATATAAATCCATAACTTATCAATATTATTATCAAACATTTAATACATTGTTTTATATTCAACACAATCACATTAAAATATCATTGAGAGTTTAAATGATCAATAATCTGACCTGTAACCTGATCAGCCAATAGAAAGTGGAGCTGCTCTCAGGTTTCTATTGGCCGCTGGTGTCAGCCTATCAGGTTACAGCTCAGTATGAGGACTGAAGTCGCCTAGCAACAGAGAGAGAAACTACTTCAACAGAAAATTAATAAAGTTCATTAAGAGAATTAATAAAGTTTAATGGGGGGTAATTACGTTTCTTGTGAGATACAATAACGTTTGTTTTTATTATTAATATTAATAAAATGGTTTTCACTTTGATTTGGCCAGAAACCTGAAATCATTTCCAGGTTTTTTTCATTGTGTCGGACCTTAAAACCTGCTGAGTCATGTTTTAAGTGTCGGTGTTTTTCTATCAGCTGAATTCATTTTATGCAAATGAGTGTTTCCTCGGATGGTAACAGGATGGCCCGCCCTACTCTGCCTCTGATTGGCTGAACCATGATCACCGTCATCAATCAGAGGAACACCGGCATGCTTTTACAATAAAACAGTCATTTAAATGTTTGTCATTTTGTTTATTCTCATTTAAATATAAATATTCAGATAAAACATAAATAATACGTGAAACACTGAACATTCATCGTCTTTATTTCATGGACACGTTGTACAGTAAATCAACATTTAATATTTATGATTTGATTCTTCATTTATACTTTAAACACTCCGTCATACTAAAACGTTCAAAATCATCGTTGTGAAAAAATATAAATACTGTGAAAATCTAAATCATGAATAAAATATAAAATACAAAAACATCACAAGTTGTCCGTAAGAATACGTTTGTTTGATCATTAGATTCATATTTATTATGACACTAAACGTTATGATTCATAAACCTTATATACAGAAACACTTCATCTTACAATCTGTTGATTATTCATCCAATTCATTTTACAACAAATCAATAATTAATATTTACTCTTAACGTCATAGCAACAGCGGAGAAACACACCCGGCTTCTAATTCATTAATATTCATAAATAATGTTTATGTTCATCCAATGAATAATAATAATAATAATGATGATGACATTAAGAACATTAAAAAGGTTATTCCATCTTTTTTTAAATTGTTCTCATTTTGATTTATCTTGAAAAAAAAATATGAAGTTTAGTGATGCCACATTCATCATTATTATTAATATTATAACTGAGTATTCAATGTAAACCCATCTTTCAGCTGTTTCATGGGCTTCTTCTGAGCGCCTGCATGTTTGTTTGAATGTTAATGAAGCTCTTTAAACTTTATTTTCTAAGTCAAACAGGAAGTTTAAACATTTTGTAGTTTTTTTTAGTTTGGAGGAAACACCTTCCTTTATTTCTCTTCGGGTGCTTTTCATTATGTTAATTTTTGATTCCTCGTCATCGAGGATCCGCCAACCAATTAAATGCACCACGAGGAGACGAGGACACGAGGAGAGGAGGAGGCTCCTGGAGGAGCTCAGGGCGAGGAAGCACAGGTGTATCCTTCACTGAAGTCAGGTATAAATGCTCCACATGTGGCACGCGGTTTGAAACAAGTCTAAAGGAAACAAGGATTTCTGATCTGCAGCTTTGTCTCCTTCGTACTCGCCTCCCTTCCTTCCTCTTCCCTCACATCCTTGCCGGGAGGAGGTAGGACGCGAGGAGACACGTTAGGATAATGAAAAGCACCGTTTCTTCTTTTGTGAATGAAGCCAATCACAATCCTCCTCCTGCTGTGACATCACTTCCTCCTCCTGCTGCTGCTGTGACATCACTTCCTCCTCCTGCAGCGGTAGCAGCAGACGGGGCACCTCCCCCCCTCCTCCTCCTCCTCCTCGCCTGCATCCTTCACCACGTAGGGCGGGGGGGAGGAGCTGTACGGGTCGGTGCTGCTCAGAGCCCCCGGATTGGCTATCACCGTGCTGAGGTCATCAGAGAGGCGGAGCTTAGCCCGGGGGATGGTCACCTGACCGTAGGGGTTGTCAGGGGAGACGTTGATGTTTGATGACATGGCGATGCGTCACGGGAGGGGGCGGGGCTAAAGAGGATCAATCAACCAATCAGGAGGTCGTCCGATCAGGAAGGGCGAGAGAACTCTAAGAGGAGAGAGAATGATTCCCTATGATACTTACATTACAGTCATTGAGCAGACGCTTTTATCCAAAGCGACTTACAATTCAGATTCTATCACATTCACACACGTAGGCTCAGCTACGGGAGCAGTTTTGGGGTTAAGTGTCACATCAACATGCGACTAGCAGAGCCGGAGATCAAACCGCCGATGCTGTGATTGAAGGACGGCTCTGCGCTCCACTTAGCCACAGTCACCACACAGTGTAATATACATTATGATAATAAGAATAGTTCATTTCACTTCATTTTACTTTGCTTTACTTCATTTTAATTAATTTCAACTTTACTTTATTACACTTTATTCGATTTATGTACTTTACTTTTTTCAACTTTATTTCACTTTAATTTGATTTACTTTACCTTTATTTAACTTCATTTTTACTTGAATGTACTTACATTAGATTTACTTTATTTCACTATATTGTATTTAATTATATAACTGAACAAACTTTCTGTGTTTCTGAGAACTTTCTTCTTCTTCGTACTTTAAAGTTGATCTCTGAGTTATTTTTCCTTCTGCTGCATTTTAATCAACTCAGTGAGACTTTTATTGTGAAAATCTTGTTGCTAACCTTAAAGTAGCTAACATGCTAACAAGCTACAGGACTGTTTGTGAACCGACGTGACGACACAAACAGACAGACAGACCCGGTAAAACACCCGGTATTTATATCACTTTGTATCAGTTTACATGACGTCAACATGAAGTCAAAGTGTCACCATCAACAGTCTGCTGGCTGATCTCTGATCAGTTTACCTGTACATGTAATAATACCACTAGATTACTGAGGTACTGAAGAAAACTTGTGAGGTTTACTTCACCTGACTCACCTGTTCACAATCCGCAGCTTCTTCTTCTTCAATCTGTCTTTAAAGGAAACACAAACTTCTTCTTCGGCTGTTTTTATCCCGTTCTCTTCTTCTTCTTCTTCTACTTCTTTTATCCCGTTTTTTTCTTCTTCTTCCTTTTGTATCCTGTTTCTTCTTCTTCTTCTTCTCTTCTACTGAGGTTATGAAATACAGAAACAAACAGAAGATAAATCGGATTCTCTCTCTCTCTCCTCTTTACTGTAAGTGAAGCTCACTCGACCGCCTCGCCCTAAACCCGTTCTACCTGTTGACCCGCCCTCTCTCTCCCTTCCTCTCTCTCTCTCTCTCTCTCTCTCTCTCTCTCTCTCTCTCTCTCCCTCTCTGTTATTCTCTATGGAGCTCCACTTCTCTCTCTTTGTATTGTGTAACTTTGTTATTATTATTTTGATCTAATTGTTTTGTTCTGTTACTTTATTTCAGGTTGTTTTATTATTGTATTGTGTTCATTGTCTCTCTCAGGAGTTGTTGTGTTTGAAGAGTTTGGTGAGAAGTGTGTCATGAACCGGTTAGACAGAAACTCTGGTTCCATTCTTCTGGCATCAAGACCCGCCCACTCTCTGCTCCTATTGGCTGGATAGAAGCTGTCAAAACTTTTCGTCAGGCGATTAGATGAACCATCTGTCAATCAAACTCTAAATAAAGCCCGTCATGAGAAGAGCGAAAGAATATTTTCGTTGGTTTGTTGATGATTTGAAGCCTCAAGTTCAGCATTTTGTTCGAGACGTCGTATACGTCTCTGGTAGAGACCTGTCAATCACCGTGTAGCCCCGCCCTAAAGCATCCCCTGCTTTATGGTCTGTTTGACTCTAAATGGACCATAATGTACTAAATGAACATCATGCTGTATTGAAGAAGACTTGAAACTAGAGATTGAGACCATAAACTCATGTTTACAATGTTTACTGAGGTAATAAATCAAGAGAGAAGTAGAGTCATTTTCTCATAGACTTCTATACAACCAGAGGAGTCGCCCCCTGGTGGACACTAGAGAGAATGCAGCTTTAACACATGAAGCTTTGGCTTCACTAGAACCGGAGGTAGAAACCTACGTCGGGTCATGTGGGGAAATTATCATTTTGATGCTAAAACATAACTACTTCGACAATGTATGATATAAAAAAACTAAATAAATAAATAATGCACTTACCCTTTAATATTATTTAATGGTCTCTAAATGTTAAATATGTTGTTGTTGTTTAATAAAATAGTATAATGAAATACATAAGAAACACTAATGGGTAATAATGCACTTTAATGGTCTTTTAATATTTAATGTTAAATATGTTGTTGTTGTTTAATAAAATAAATTCCTCCTCCCTCTTTTTCCCATTTTCCGTTTCCGCCGGAAGCCCCTCCCTGTTAGCCACCTTTAGCTGTTAGCTGTATAACCGGGACGACCGGGAGGAATAACCGGGGAAAACAGCGGAGAAAAACACGAAGAAGAGGAGGGAATGAGCCCGGAGGAGGACGGACGAGGACCGCGGTGACCCGGACAGAGAGTCCGCCTCACGGGGAGTTTACTGCGGCTGAAAGCGTAGAAGAAGAAGAAGAAGAAGAAGAAGGAGAATAAGAAAAACACCGAAGCTCCTTCCCGACTCTTCCCACCGCTCCTCCTCCGACTTTCTCTTTATTTACCGGAGGAACGAGCTCGCAAACACGGACAGAAGTGTGTCCGTTTGTTTACTTGTTTTTAATAAAAGTTAAACAGCCGTTAGTCTGTTTTAGCTTCAGTGTTCCTCACAGTTCCGATGGAAACTTCAGAGCTGCCGCCGATCCTTGTTAGCATGCTAGCTTCATTTCCCATTCGTTTCTATGAGAAGCTAGCGGCTAGTGTTAGCCTAGCTTCACTTTTACACCAGAGCTGATGGAATTTTTATAGATTTGGAGACGTTGACGGGATTTAAACCTGTTTGAAAATAACGATTTTAAAGCTTTTGGTGTCATTTCGGGTTAAAGAAGGTTTGAGAGCAGTAGGGGAGGAAGTTTAGATACGTTTATAAAGTTTCTGGATTAAAGATGAAGGTTGTTTTGATAGTGACAGGAGTTTGGAGACTTTCATGGTGACAGACTTTCTCCTTTTAATGTAGAAACAAACAAACATGCAGGGTATTTGAAGGTTTCAAATAATATAAGAAGTGATTTTGTGTAAGAATGAAGTTTATTTTTATACTTCATTATTTTATTTTGGATTTAAAGGGTTTAAGAAATCAGTTTAAAAGTTTTTGAGATTTTTGGGGAGAAAAATTTGTGAAATATGTTTTAAAGAGGATGTTCAAGAAGTATTCTGAGCCTTTACTGTGGTAAAAGTACACTAAATATGAACCTGTATTACAAGTAAATAAAATGCATAATGTTTCTTTAATGAAACTAAAGTATTATCAGCTACATCTACAGATATATTAATCATATCTACTTGTCTGTCTTTTACTCGAATAAATAATAATAATCTTTATTATTACTTCTCTCCACAGACGACCATGCAATCATTCCCTGCTCGCCCTCGCCGTTAGAGTGAGTGAGAGAGATTGTGTGTGTGTGTGTGTGAGAGAGAGAGAGATCCAGGATGGGGTTCGGTCGGGATCTGAGGAATTCCCACGAGGGATTATTGAAGCTGCAAGACTGGGAGTTAAAGGTACACGTCTCGAAACATGGTTTGGTTTTTATTGGCTGTGAAGAGGAGAGAAGTGGACCACATGGACTCTTTAAGACCAGATCAAATCTAAGTTTGGTTTGCTACTGAGAGAGAAATCTGTATCTGTAAATCACTTCCTTTGTTCTTTGAGAGAAAAACCAGAAACCAGAAGGGAAAGTTTACCAAACCTGCTCAGGTACTCTGTTCACTACCTGCTCAGGTACTCTGTTCACTACCTGTTCAGGTACTCTGTTCACTACCTGTTCAGGTACTCTGTTCACTACCTGTTCAGGTACTCTGTTCTCTACCTGCTCAGGTACTCTGTTCTCTACCTGCTCAGGTACTCTGTTCACTACCTGCTCAGGTACTCTGTTCACTACCTGTTCAGGTACTCTGTTCACTACCTGCTCAGGTACTCTGTTCTCTACCTGCTCAGGTACTCTGTTCACTACCTGTTCAGGTACTCTGTTCTCTACCTGCTCAGGTACTCTGTTCTCTACCTGCTCAGGTACTCTGTTCTCTACCTGCTCAGGTACTCTGTTCACTACCTGTTCAGGTACTCTGTTCACTACCTGTTCAGGTACTCTGTTCACTACCTGCTCAGGTACTCTGTTCTCTACCTGCTCAGGTACTCTGTTCACTACCTGTTCAGGTACTCTGTTCTCTACCTGCTCAGGTACTCTGTTCACTACCTGTTCAGGTACTCTGTTCTCTACCTGCTCAGGTACTCTGTTCTCTACCTGCTCAGGTACTCTGTTCACTACCTGTTCAGGTACTCTGTTCACTACCTGTTCAGGTACTCTGTTCACTACCTGCTCAGGTACTCTGTTCTCTACCTGCTCAGGTACTCTGTTCACTACCTGTTCAGGTACTCTGTTCTCTACCTGTTCAGGTACTCTGTTCATTACCTGTTCAGGTACTCTGTTCACTACCTGCTCAGGTACTCTGTTCACTACCTGTTCAGGTACTCTGTTCACTACCTGTTCAGGTACTCTGTTCACTACCTGCTCAGGTACTCTGGTCACTACCTGTTCAGGTACTCTGTTCACTACCTGTTCAGGTACTCTGTTCACTACCTGTTCAGGTACTCTGTTCACTACCTGCTCAGGTACTCTGTTCACTACCTGTTCAGGTACTCTGTTCACTACCTGTTCAGGTACTCTGTTCTCTACCTGCTCAGGTACTCTGTTCACTACCTGTTCAGGTACTCTGTTCACTACCTGCTCAGGTACTCTGTTCACTACCTGTTCAGGTACTCTGTTCACTACCTGCTCAGGTACTCTGTTCACTACCTGCTCAGGTACTCTGTTCACTACCTGTTCAGGTACTCTGTTCACTACCTGCTCAGGTACTCTGTTCTCTACCTGCTCAGGTACTCTGTTCTCTACCTGCTCAGGTACTCTGTTCTCTACCTGCTCTGTGATGACAATGACCTTAGTTACATGTACCAGTAAGGGTCTGTAAGGGTGGCTGCAGTATGTACTAAAGTACAAGGACAAAGTATTTAAACATGTACTTGTATGTCACCCTCTAGCTACTGGAGACGGTGAAGCGGTTCATGACTCTACGAGTGAAGAGCGATAAAGAATACGCCGCTCTGCTGCTCAGCATGACTCAGCAAACAGAAAAACAGGAAGCTGCTGATTATGTCAGCACTGTGAGCAAGGTGAGAGGACTCACCTGTCCACAAGTCTCTCTCTGTCTCTGTCTCTCTCTGTCTCTGTCTCTCTCTCTCTCTCTGAGTCCTGGTCTCAGTCTCTCTCTCTCTCTCTCTCTCTCTCTCTCAGTCCTGGTCTCAGTCTCTCTCTCTCTCTCTCTCTCAGTCCTGGTCTCAGGTGATCCGTCAGACGGAGGCCTTGGGTCGGGTCATGAGGTGTCACGCTGATGACCTGAACTCTGGTCCTCTGCACCGTTTGGCCACTTTGATCAGAGACAAGCAGCAGGTGAAGAAGAGCTACCAGAGTCTTCATCAGCAGCTGGAGAGCCACAACCACAAGGTGAGTGTTGTGAGTGTGTGTGGCGAATGAAGTTGAAGTGCGAGTGTTGATGGTGAATGTAGTTGAAGTGTTAAAGAACTGACGGTGGAGACCCCGTCATTGATGATGTTTTGTTGTTGCTAGGTAACCAGGACTGACCTGGACAAGCTGAAGGCGACGTATCGTCAGCTGAGCCGCGATGCTAACAACGCTAAAGATAAATACAGAGAGGCGCTGATGAAAGGTTCCTCCTCTTTACTCTTTCAGTAAATCAAGTTTATCAAAGTGGAAGTTCAGATGTTCGCTGGAATTTTCTCGGGACTTTTAAAATATTTGTGATTTGTTTCTTATGAGTGCTGGAAAATACTTGTTTGTTCTAAAAATTGTCAAGCTTGTTGATTTCTTTGTTTCTGAATATATTTAACACTCTGGACCCCAAAACCTGCCGACAGTATTGAAAAGCATGTTTTCTTTAAAAAATCGCCAAAACTACAGCGTTTATTACAGCAGCATATATTCATGAAGTCATGATTGATAGAGAGAAACATGTGACAGGAGACAAAAACACGCCCCAAAACTGCTTTGGTGTTCAGAGAGTTAATTGTTATTTAAAGTATTGTAATCACTGACTTCCTCTCTCGTCCAATCACAGGCCGGGAAGCGGAGCGAGCTCGGGAGCGCTACGACAAAGCGACGATGAAGCTCCACAACCTCCACAACCAGTACGTGTTGGCGGTCTGCGGCGCTCGAACGCAGCAGGACGAACACCGACGACACGCCGCTCCAGCTCTGCTGGACGCTCTGCAGAGGATGCAGGAGGACATGACGCTCGCTCTGTGAGTCACATGACCTCCTGATGACGCTGACGCAGGAAATGAGCAGCCCATAATAATAATAATAACAACTTTATTTACCGTATTTTCCGCACTATAAGGCGCACTTAAAAGCCTTTAATTTTCTCAAAAAACGACAGTGCGCCTTGTAATCCGGTGCGCTTTATAGTGCGGAAAATACGGTATCTTTAAAAACAGTTTACAAGTAAGCAAAATCAACAACTAAAATAAATTAATAATAATAACATTTTAGTTTACAAAGTGCTTTGACAGACAAAGCAGCAAAAGCAAGACAATAATATCAACACCAGAAAGCTCAGTGAGGCAGTGATACAAATAAAATAAAAATATTTAGTCAAATATAAACATAGAATAAAAGGAGAAGCGATGACATTACAGAGAGCCAGTCTGTAAGAAGTGATTTAAAGGAGACGAGTGGTGTGATACTTGTGTATCTGTGTGTATTTACTGCAGTAAAAGTATCCTGGAGGAGTACTGTGAGATCAGCAGCCTGCTGACGGAGGAGATCGTCAAAGTTCATCAGGAGATCTCGGCGGCCGTCGAGCAGATCGACCCCCTGGCCGAGTACCAACACTTCATCGACGCCTACCGGTGAGACCGCAATACACATCAGTGGTTACCTTGGTGACGGCATGGGTTGCCGTGGTAACAGTGTCTGCCCCCCCACCCTCAGGTCTCCGGAGACTCAGGAGGCGAGCGTGGAGTTCGATGCGTCTCTATTGGACGAGACGGACAACTTGCCGGCCAATGAGATCCTCTGGAACACGCTGACTGCCGACAACCTGCAAGCCATGTGAGCTCCTTCAAAATAAAAGACTCTTGTACGTCGTAGTGTCACTTTCTATGTTTTTTGTCGTAAATGTTCATAATGTTTTGTGTTTCCGTTGTTTCTCTCCAGGTTGTCGTCGGCATCGGAGGAGTTATCGTTGACTCAGCAGAATCTGAGGACGAAGGAGGCGATGGCCGACGATCTGGATACAAAAATACAGACGAGTCAGCAGAACACAGAGAGGAAGAGCGAGTGAGTCAGAAGATGAAGAATCGGATGAATTGATGAGAATAATCTGTCTCTCTCTCTCTGTCTCTGTTTGTGTTTCTGTCTCTCTCTCTGTCTGTCTCTCTGTTTCTCTCTGTCTCTGTCTCTCTCTCTCTGTTTCTGTCTCTCCCTCTCTCTCTCGCTCTCTCTGACTGTCTGTGTCTCTCGTCCTCAGCTGTGTCCTACTGCTCAGTCAGAAACTCTCTGTCCTCGAGCTTCATCACGCCGTCCAATCGCTGCGCGGCTCCGAGGCCCGCCTCGCCTCCCAGAAGGCCTTGCTGGACGACAAGATGGCCGCCGCCGCCTCCCCGCCCCCGCCGCCGCCTCCCCCCGCGCTGCCGTACGAGGACGACGCCCGCTCCGTCGGATCCACTGTAAATATTTAGTTGTTGATTATGTCTGATCTGCACACCAGCAGGAAAAATTGCCCTTTCAAAATAAAGCCATTGTTCCTTGACAGACTCTAAACCTTTAACATCACCTGGTGGTATTGATCTGTACTGACCCCCTCACAGTTTACCGTTAACCATCAGAGTGTAAATAAAGTTTTACTGACTCAGTAGAACATGTGTTTCTAGTCTCTGATCTCTGATCATGTTTCATTGTAAACAACCAATCAGAGGAGAGCTAGTAACGTTAGCAGCACCGCTAACGGCTAACCAACAGGAGGAGAGCTAGTAACGTTAGCAGCACCGCTAACGGCTAACCAACAGGAGGAGAGCTAGTAACGTTAGCAGCACCGCTAACGGCTAACCAACAGGAGGAGAGCTAGTAACGTTAGCAGCACTGCTAACGGCTAACCAACAGGAGGAGAGCTAGTAACGTTAGCAGCACCGCTAACGGCTAACCAACAGGAGGAGAGCTAGTAACGTTAGCAGCACTGCTAACGGCTAACCAACAGGAGGAGAGCTAGTAACGTTAGCAGCACCGCTAACGGCTAACCAACAGGAGGAGAGCTAGTAACGTTAGCAGCACCGCTAACGGCTAACCAACGGAGGTTCACTTCAGTTACATGATGATGCCTTCAGGCTCTGCTCAGTGAACATGAGTACTGGCTGAAGGTACATTATAACGTTATCATGATGTGTTCACATGTCATCTGTAAAATGTAGTTTTGGTGATAAACTTGAATAAATCCAGTAGTTTGAAGGAGATGTTTCCATGTGAATATAAAACCGATATTAGAGATGAATTATGGATCTGGATCTGTTAATATGGATCATCAATGATCAATAATTAGTATCAGCAGCAATAGAACGTGATCATGGATCTAAAAGTTCGATTTTCTCCCTTCTTTCTTTTGTTCCGTTGCTCCACTAACATTAAAACTGTAAACGTTTATTTTCTCTGAGAGACGTCATTTGTGTGTTTTCAGGACAAAACTAAGGAGAGGAGTTCTCGGTTCGACACTCTGCGTCACTCTCTGGCCGGGATGATCCGGTCTCCTAAAGCCATGCTGGGCTCCTCCACCTCGGTGAGACTCATCTCCTGTGAAGACTCATGTCGGCTGCTTTACTACAGCGGAATGAACCCAAAATAAACTACTTCTGCTGTGATTTAACTGCAGCAAACAGATAAAAAGATGCTTAAATAACTACATAATGATGATTTGTAAAATGTCTGAATTCATGTTTTGTTAGTTCTTTCTACAAGACGACAAGCAAACAACTTTTAAAATGCATATTTTCTGAATGGAGTTTGGATCAGTGGATCAGCCTATCAGTGCTATGCTAAGCTAACATTGTAGCAGCTCCATCAACACTCAACATAACGTCATCTAGGCGTAAATACGGCAGCGTTATTGTTTGTACCGTATGGTTCAGACACATGCATATGTAAATAGTTTATCTTAATAGGAGATATCAAAGAGATCTGGGAACACTTGAACTCGATGGAAAACATCACGAGGTCAAAGAGAGACGTGACCCTCGTCGACCATCATTCATCCGACGCTGTCGCATGTTTTTGTCAATAAAGATCGTTTGAATTCAAACTGACACACTTTGTTCCTCCCTGCAGCAGTTCTTCGACGTGATCCCGACGTCGGGCCGCCCCCTGGCGGAGCAGGAGTGGTACCACGGCGCCATCCCCCGCACCGAGGCTCAGGAGCTACTACGGCAACAGGGAGACTTCCTGGTGAGGGAGAGTCACGGTAAACCGGGCGAGTACGTCCTGTCGGTGTTTTCTGACGAGCAGCGGAGACACTTCATCATCCAGTACGCCGACGTATGTACACACACACACATTACTACATAAATATGAATACAATGAAAGAATACACTGTAAAAGATGACACGTTAACCGTCTCTCTCTCTCTCTGGTAGAGTCAGTACCGTTTCGAGGGGACGGGTTTCTCCACCATTCCTCAGCTCATCGAGCATCATTTCTCCACCAAACAGGTCATCACCAAGAAGTCTGCAGTCGTGCTGCTCAACCCCGTCATCAAGGCAACCGCTTCTTTCTACATATTCACACACACACACAGCTACTCTGAGCAAAGACGTGTCGTCTAATACTAAAGATGATGAGTATTAGACGATACAAACTATTCATCTCCAGCAGGAATCAGTCATAATACTACTACCCAGTCTTCAGGTTTAATACTAGAAACTGTTGTATAATGAACTAAAACAGAATCAGTGTATGTGAGCTGTGGAAGGGAAATGTAATTATTTCCATTATTTTTAGGTTTCTTGACAAAACATCTGTAATTATATAAAGTAAGAACTGATCATCTGACATACTAAATACACACATGACTATCTAACACACATATAGACGTTCCTGCTTCATGAGTTAGTTCTTCTGTCTGCAGGATAAGAAATGGATCCTGAACCACGAGGACGTGGTGCTGGGGGAGCTGCTGGGAAAGGTGACCTCACTTCCTGTTTCCTGTTATCAAACCACTTCACTACAGTTCTGTAATGGTTTTTCTGTTATTTCAGTTTGTAACATTTTGCCCTCACTGTGTCTCTCTCTCTATGTCCCATCATGCCTTGCGGTCTGCTGGTTGCCAGGGTAACTTCGGCGAGGTGTTCATCGGGACGCTACAGCGCGACAAAACACCGGTGGCTGTTAAAACGTGTAAAGAAGACTTACCTCCAGAGCTGAAGATCAGGTTCCTGTCTGAGGCCAGGTCAGCATCGCTCAATACATCCATCAATACATCCATCAATACATCCATCAATACATCAATCAATACATCAATCAATACATCAATCAATACATCCATCAATACATCCATCAATACATCCATCAATACATCCATCAATACATCCATCAATACATCCATCAATACATCCATCAATACATCCATCAATACATCAATCAATACATCCATCAATACATCCATCAATACATCCATCAATACATCAATCAATACATCCATCAATACATCCATCAATACATCCATCAATACATCCATCAATACATCCATCAATACATCCATCAATACATCCATCAGTAAATCCATCAGTACATCCATCAGTACATCCATCAATACATCCATCAGTACATCCATCAGTACATCCATCCATCAATACAAGCTCATTAAAGCACGATGGGAAATAAAATCTAAACTTGTGTGATTGGCCGGTGTCCAACGCTGCCTCCGTGTGATTGGCCGGTGTCCAACGCTGCCTCCGTGTGATTGGCCGGTGTCCAACGCTGCCTCCGTGTGATTGGCCGGTGTCTAACGCTGCCTCCGTGTGATTGGCTGCAGGATCCTGAAGCAGTACGACCACCCGAACATCGTGAAGCTGATTGGTGTGTGTACGCAGCGACAGCCGATCTACATCGTCATGGAGCTGGTTCCTGGTGGGTGGAGCTTATTCAGTGCTGTTGTTGTTTCCTCTATTGTTGTTGTTGTTTTTTATTGGTCAGTTTCTAACAGCTGACCCTCACTCAGGTGGAGACTTCCTGTCCTTTCTGAGGAAGAAGAAGAAGGACGAGCTAAAGACGAAGCAGCTCGTTCGCTTCTCTGTCGATGCTGCTGCCGGTATGGCGTACCTGGAGAGTAAGAACTGTATCCACAGGTACGTCTTTAACACCTGTTCCTCTGTAACAGACAGTCAGTGAACACAACGGCTCTCAGATCAGCTGTAACACACTTCAGTCTTTTTGTTCCATGATGACAAAAGAATGTCTCTAATCTGATTCTGTTAGTCCACATCCATGGTTTAAACTAATACGATAACCTGTCTCTCTGTCCACCTGTCTGTCAGGGACCTGGCAGCGAGGAACTGTCTGGTGGGAGAGGGCAGTGTGTTGAAGATCAGTGACTTTGGGATGAGTCGTCAGGAGGATGATGGTATTTATTCTTCATCTGGACTCAAACAGATTCCCATCAAATGGACGGCGCCAGAGGCCCTGAACTACGGTAACACCTGTCTCACACCTGTCTCACGGCTGACTAACATAAAACATAATGTTGACATTCAAATTATTCAAACAGCTGCGGAAAACAAACACGGTGAAATCCAAACGTTTTGGGATTTGTTGTGGTTAAATTGGCTGTGTAATTTATGCGCACAAATGATTCCTGTTCGACACAACTGCTCTGTGATTGGTTGCTGATGTGTCCTGCTCTGTGATTGGCTGTTGCAGGTCGTTACAGCTCTGACAGTGACGTGTGGAGTTATGGGATCCTGCTGTGGGAGACTTTCAGTCTGGGGGTGTGTCCTTATCCTGGGATGACCAATCAGCAGGCCCGAGAGCAGGTGGAGAAAGGTAGACACAGAGAGTGAAGAAGAAGAAGAGCCGTAAACGACTCCTCTGGTTGTATAGAAGTCTATGAGAAAATGACTCTACTTCTCTCTTGATTTATTACCTCAGTAAACATTGTAAACATGAGTTTATGGTCTCAATCTCTAGTTTCAAGTCTTCTTCAATACAGCATGATGTTCATTTAGTACATTATGGTCCATTTAGAGTCAAACAGACCATAAAGCAGGGGATGCTTTAGGGCGGGGCTACACGGTGATTGACAGGTCTCTACCAGAGACGTATACGGCGTCTCTACGTCACTCCTCCTCAGTCCAGATATGGTCACTTCCTGTTCACTGGTTGCACAAAAAAACAAGATGGCGACGGCGAACTCGAGGCTTCAAAACCAACGAGTGACGTCACGACAACTCCGTCCACTTCTTATAAACAGTTGGTGGTGTAAACCTCTTGAGATGAACTCGTTTTCAACTATTTATTATAAAATGAAGAAATAAAACCGGTTCCTTTAGAACCCTGAACATCCGCTTCTAACGATCAATCAAATCGATTAAATCAATCGATTTGTAAATTGTTAGAAAAATAATTACCAGTTAAGTCCGTTATCAATTATATACGTATACACTTATATATTTCTGTGGCGTCGTCTTCTTTTCTAATGACATCACATGTCTCTCTCCTCCCGGTTGCTAGGTTACAGGATGTCCTGTCCTCAGAGTTGCCCTGATGACGTGTACAAAGTGATGCAGCGCTGCTGGCAGTACAACCCTGAGGAGAGACCCAAGTTCTCTGATCTGCAGCACGACCTCGCCGCCATCAAGAAGAAGTGATGACATCATCACACGACCTCGCCGCCATTAAGAAGAAGTGATGACATCATCACACGACCTCGCCGCCATCAAGAAGAAGTGATGACATCATCACACGACCTCGCCGCCATCAAGAAGGAGTGACGACATCATCACACGACCTCGCAGCCATCAAGGAGTGATGACACAACCTCAATGCCATAAAGTAGTGATGACATCATAACATAACCTCAATGCCATAAAGAAGTGATGACATCATCACACGACCTCGCTGCCATCAAGAACAGGTGATGACATCAGAGACAGTAGAGTGTCGTCAAGAAAAGTTATTTTTTGTATGGAGGTGGGCGTGGTCATTAAGTGGGCGTAACTATTAAGTGGGCGCGTCTTTTGGTAAAAACAGAAACGGTTGAGCTGTTTGAGTAACGACACAAACATTTAAAAACACAAATTAAACATTTAGCTGCTGATGTTTGAACTCGTTAAACTACAGAGAAAATACTACTAACGTTAGCATGGGTGTAGCTAGCTATGTTAGCATCTGTAAATGCATTAAAAATTCTCAGTTGACCGAAAACTTTAAAAAACCTGTTGGTCAAACAGGAAGTCACATGCAGAAGTTAAGCCTGTTGAAATGTAGCTAACAGCTTAGCATGTACTGTAGCAAGGGTTGTTAGCATGTTCTGATTACGTTTTTATTCTGTGTGCATCCAGTTATTAACATTGTAGTGTCGGGTTGTAAGACAAAAAAAACATTGGCTACTTTACAAAAAAGTATAAACTACATTTGATTAGCACGCTAGCAATAATGCTAGCTAGGCTGTCACCCCCAGTCACATGGCCCTCAGGTGATCGTGTTCCCAGACGACTCGTCTCTTTCCTCAGACGTCTTCTTCTCTCTCGTATTCCTGAGCTCAACAACAAATCAAACGGCTTCAATAAAACAAATCAATACAAATCAGACAGGAAGTAAAATAACTTAAAAACTAAATGAAACTCTAAAAATGTTTGTTCATGAAACTAGATGTCGTGTTTCATTCGTCTGATGGAAACCAGATTAACGGTCTTTATTTGTGTGAATAAATCTATTAATCGTTTCTTATTTTGAAAAACCACTTGTTTCCTGTGAGTTTGAAAACGTTCTGCAGCTTGTGTGAAAATACAAAATACACTAAAATAAGTAACAATCCAAGTGCGTCAACAGGTGGCGGTCAGACTTTAAGCCACGCCCCCTTTCACTACAGCATGAACACTAAAAACGTTTCCACTGCTGAGGACCAATCAGCTGTGAACACTAAAGAGTTTGTTTCTGTTCTTATTTATTCTGTTTTTATGATTTTAACGTTTCTCAGATTCTCTGACGGCTCAACCGTCAAAAATACTAAAATAACAAACTGACTTGAATCTGAGGAAGAACTGACCTTTATTTTGGAAAAATAAAACAGCTGTCTATCATCATGCAGACCACGCCCACTCCGACCAATTTTTATTTATTTTTTTACAGGAAATGTTTTTGACCAATCAGTGATTTAAAGTATTTTGTTGACGGCTGAAAAAAAAAAATCTCTAAAATGTAAAAGAAACAAAAATGTTTTATTATTATTATTGTTTTTATTATTTCTAAACCAAAGTACTAAACATTTGTCTGATGAAATGCAGCTCCAAAACTAAATATATATAAAATTATAAAGAATCATTTGCACTTACTTTCCTGGTTGTCATGAAAACTGAAATAATGTTAAAAAAAAGAAAGTTTAATATAAATATTTATAAACTACAAATAAGACAAGTATTTGTGTGTAAATGAATCGTGAGTCCTGATTGGTCAGAATCACTTCCTGGACTGTGTGAGGGCGGAGCTTAAGTGTTGGTGATGTCAGAGCGCCGCCTACTGTTCATGTAAATAAGTTCAAATGTTTTTACGCTTTGTTTTACTTTACACTTTTCAAACACTAACCGTCTGTTTGTCTTTTATATTTGTTTCTTTATAAAAAAAAATATTATCGTAGCATTTATTATGAAAATAAAACAAATCATACGAACAGACCTGATGTGTGATGTCATTTCTAATGTTATTTCATTACTGTCTCAAATTTTTTTAAATTAAAAGATTCTTAAATTAATTAATTCATCACAAATTTCTGAGTTTGAGGTGAATTTTTTGGGGAGTTTTAATCTTAATTATGGTAATGTAATTAGAATATGAAATTGTAAAAAAAAATGTAATTTCTAAATCATTAGTTTAATATTTAATTCAGCATTTAAAAACAAAACTGTTTTTATTTGTCAAAACTCTTCATTGACAAGAAAAAATAGCAATTTTTTTAATCATTTGTATATATACCAGCTGACTTAGTATTTAACTTAAACATAAAACGTTACAGCCAAGTCAGTAGGCAAACATCCCATAATAGTTTGTACCTGACTCTATTGGATCAGATATAAACATGGTGGATTTTAATAAAAAACAGTGAAAACGTTTAATTGTTTTTAATTATTTATTTTCTTATTAAAACTGTAAACTTCCAAATAAGGTCGGCAGCGTGGCCGGTTTGGGGTGTGGCTTGTAGCCGATTCGCTCGTTTATAAGCTCCGCCCTCGATGCGGCTGTTGAGGAAGAAGCTGAGGCCCCGCCCCCGATGATGTCAACGCTGACAGAGGTCCCGCCCACACCACCTGACTCCGCCTCCTCTCGTTGACGCTTCCTGGCCTGTAAAAAGAGAAGGTAATTACTAATCAATACTGAAAGTCAAAGGTGATCAGGACGATGCTTCACGTTAAATAAAGTTTAAATGACGTCATAAAAACTTAAACATCAAAAATCATAAACATTAAACTCTGCTGCTGTGACGATCAATCCATCCTCTCGTCACAAGATATCGTCGTTATGGATCATGTGACTGATTAATAAAACATCAAAACTACGATCAATTATCAGTCATTGGTTATGAAGAGATCAATAATATTAAACAAAAGATCAATCAATAAGTGTGCAGAGAATATCAATCAATACTGTATATACTGATGGATAGACAGCATTGATTGATGACAGCATTGATTTGTATAGAAGTGATTTAAACCTCGAGCTCTTTCTTGACGCTCTCGAACTCTTCGGTGTCGTCGATCTTCAGCTCCAGACGAGTCGGTTTCCTCCTCAACATCTTCTGATTTAATGAGAGAAACCTTCACAAACAAGTGACAAATACTATTAATAGTTATTATAATAAATAATTGATTTACATAATCAACATTAGCTGCTGTATGCTCATTAGCATATAGCTGCTGCTAACAGGCTAGCTGTTATACTAACCGATCAATAATGTTGAGTCACACTTTGAACGCAGCACAGAGACGTGAAATTATTTCCCGTCGTTTTAAAAATCACACTTTTCCCGCAATTTCTCTAATGTCACATTACCTATAATAAGGTACATTACAGGTGCATTTGGAGACTTATTGATCCTGCAGGTGATTAATAAATCAGATATCTACTGTGTAATCTGAAGGAATTTAAATAACAGCAGTGGGAGCACTGTGAGGAGTAACGTTACTGGGAGACGTAACGTTACTCCTCACGGTATCGTTACTGGTGTCCCACTCAGTCTGAATGGTAAACAGAAGCTAAGCTAACCAGCTAACGTCTGTTCGAACATGTAAAACACATTAAATGTAACCGGAAACAGACAAACATTCCTCGCTCACAGTCACGCGACAGCTTCAACAGGTGTAACAAAAGTCTGTGAAGTTACCCGACAGGTGTGTTGTTGTCGATAAGTTCCCGGGTGTTTTCTTCTCTGCTCTCGTGTTTGTTTGCTGCAGATTTTGTCCACCGGAAGAACAACCTTTGACCCGGAAGCCGACGACTTGTTTACATCCGGGTCACGCTGCTCAGAGACGCCGCCGCTTCGATTCTCTTCACAGGTACGTTTTAAAATGAAGACGTTTGTACGTTTTTAGAAATGTGTTGTTTTTAAATAGCTGTCAATCAAATCATCGAGCTCTTTCTTGACGCGCATGTCGGCTTAGTGACGTCAGGTGTGACGCACTCTTTTTATCCTGCTTTTTGTGAGTGCTAATGCTAACGTTAGCTGAGTGAACCGCGTTGTGCGCTTTTCTCTTTAATATCTTCAGTTTCCACCAAACTCCGT
>NW_027466510.1:425000-452500 GCF_050575085.1 Anarhichas minor
TTTATAAAAAAAAATCGATACTATGATATCCGTGTATCGATACAATATCGCCACGCAAAATATCGCGATACTATGCTGTATCGATTTTTTCCCCTGCCCCTGCTCTTTATATGGTCATTCACATCCTGTCTGTCTCTCGTAGTGACGAGCCGGTGGCTGACATCGAGGGTCACAGTGACAGAGTGTCTCGGGTGTCATGGCACCCTTCTGGAAGGTTTCTGGGAACAACCAGGTAAACAGGTGTCACACCATCAGTGTCACTGTGTTTCTGTGTACTAGTACACACACGTAGTATCATAGTATTTGTCTGTCTGCCTTCAGTTATGATAACTCGTGGCGTCTGTGGGATCTGGAGGTTCAGGAGGAAATCCTCCATCAGGAAGGTCACAGTAAAGGAGTCCACGACATCCACTTCCACCCTGATGGGTCCCTGGCTGCTACTGGGTAAAGTACACACTAGTACACACTGTACTAATACTCAACTCTGTGTAGTACCAGAAGTAGTAGTAGTACCACACTTATTAATATCCTAAGTAACTGCATATAGTTTTTATACATAGTTTACTTTTTCTTTAGTTTTGACTTTATTAAATGTGAAATATAAATCCTGTCTCTCTGTGGCTCCGCCCCCTGTCTGTGGACCAATCATCTCTCTCTGTCTGACTGTTGCCCCGCCCCTCTCTGTTCTCGTCCAATCAGAGGCCTGGATGCCTTCGGTAGAGTGTGGGACCTTCGGACCGGACGCTGCATCGTTTTCCTGGAGGGACACCTGAGGGAGATCTACAGCGTCCACTTCTCACCCAACGGGTCAGCCAATCAGAGACGAGCATGCTAAACACACAGCCAATCAGAGACGAGCCTGCCAAACACACAGCCAATCAGAAACGAGCATGCTAAACACACAGCCAATCAGAGGAGAGCACTCAGAAAACAGCCAAATACAAACAGCTTTAAGGCTTCATAAGGAATTTAGATTTAATCCATAACGGGATTTGAGGACATATTTTTGTCCTCAGATAGTAAATGTTTGAACTTTATTTTGTTGTTAATAAAATTAATTTGTTTTGTTTTGACAAATTTTGTGATGTAAAAATCTAAATGTTTGAAGTATTTAAATGTAGTTTTGTTTCTCTGTGTTCTCTCAGGTATCACCTGGCGACAGGAAGTGGTGACAACACCTGTAAGGTTTGGGAGCTGAGAAACAGGAAGTGTCTGTACACAGTCCCCGCCCACCAGAACCTGCTGTCCTCTGTCCGCTTCCAACGTAAACATTTTATTTAATTTTCTGTTCTATTTTATTAATATTTGTGTGTATTTTATTTAGTTTTATTTCATATCTTAAATGTTTTCTCTACTATTTTTATTTTAGTGTTTGTCTGTTATTCACCATTTAAATTTCCTTTTTTTAAGCTACATACATTTTTTTAAATGTTCTTTCCAGTTTAGTTTTCTTTACTTTTAGTTTTTTCACTTTTCTTTTCCCATCTAACTTTGATGTCTCTGTTTCCTGTTTGTGTCTCTGACCTCACTTCCTGTTTGTTTGTTTGTTTGTTTGTTTGTGTGTGCAGCCACAGACGGTCACTTCCTGTTGACCGGAGCTTACGACAACATGGCGAAGGTCTGGAGTCACCCGGGCTGGACGCCGCTGAAGACGCTCGCCGGACACGAGGGGAAGGTACGTACGCTGCTCACCGATTGGTCCGTTCAGACGCTGCTGCTGATTGGTGGAGACGCCTCATCGTCGCTAACGTGTCACAAACGTTTTGTTTCCCAGGTGATGGGCGTCGACGTGTCACCTGACGGGAAACTGATCGCCACCTGCTCCTACGACCGCACCTTCAAACTGTGGCTGTCTGAGTGATGTCACGCTGATGTCACGCTGAGTTTTTTTTTTCTGCTTTTTCTGAAAAAGATATTTTCACAAATGTTTAAGTGTTTTTGCTTTTTTTAAAATAAAATGACAGTTTACATTTTGGAATCAAGTCCCTTTTTTTTAAATAAAATAAAGATTATTATGTTTTATAAATTATATTCATGTTTGTAACGGTGAGGAGGAGATGAGATTAAATATAACTTCTTGTGCCAGAGTTTCATTAAAGATTACAACAGAATAATTAAATATAAACATCTACAGTATGAACAATAGAAAAACAAATAAGTGTTAAGTGTTTAAGAAATATTTTATATTATATCATATATATATATATTAGGCTATATAATCTACCATTGTAAATAGCAATAAGAAGAAGAAGAATCTCGAGGTTATTGAGGTGGGGGGGGCAGTAGCTCCAACATTAAAGTGATGAACACAATAATATAATATATATAATATTCCTGCATAATGAGTACTGTAACAGAGTATTTCTACACTGTAGTATTACTACTTCCACTTCAGAGAAACAGGATTCATATATAAAATATAATCTGATTTAAACTCCGAAACAGCAGGTGGCGCTAAAACAGCAACATTAAAAAAATATATAAGAAGAAGAAGAAGGAGATCACGTGAGCTCCGCAGCGTGACGTGACATCAGCTGACTGCGGTCAACAGCGGAAAGAGACTAAAATCCTCCGTCGACCTTCATTTCGGTGACTTTTCCCGGTTCTAGTTGCTCCGTCCTCCGCTCCTCTGATCCGACATGGCGAGTCAGTCTCAGGGCATCCAGCAGCTGCTGCAGGCCGAGAAGAGAGCCGCCGAGAAGGTGGCCGAAGCCCGCAAGCGTGAGTACGACAGGCGGCCTAAGAGCCTCCGGTAGAGACAACCGGCTGGAAATATGAGAGTTCAGAGATGATTTGCTTCTATTTCTCATTTTTAATGAATTCAATCAAATGTGGAGATAAAGTCAGAATCAGTCACTTCCTGTCTTTACATCGGCTCCGTCAGTTCTCATGAACTCGCGTGTTTAGTGAAGATGTCGTTCCTTCTGACGCAGCTCGTGCTGCTCTTCACTTCACATCGATAACAAACTGAAACCTTTAACTGTGATAAAGAAACTCTGAACGAGTTAAACATGCACCGAGTTAAAGAGCGTCCTCACCTTCACTAACGCAACATGAACAGTTAGAGTACTGTACGTACCCACATCTATCCTTATGACTTCTTATTTATATATTTCCATTAAATAGATTTATTCCTCTAAACGAGTCCTGACAACATTTTCTAAAACCTTTAAAGTATTTAGTGTTAATGATAAAGCTGTTTTACTATCATCTGTATCTATTGTTCTTTTCTGCTCATAAAAATATAGACATTTATAATGTTCATGTGTCCAGCTGATGGTTGATGAGTCAGCCGCTGAGCATCATGGGATATGGTGACCACGTCAGGTGATACAGAGTCAGAGATGATCAATCATATAAACCGTGTGGACAAAATAATAGAAACCCCTTCAGCAGTCTGTACCAGTGTCTTTAAATATATGACTGTATAATTAATATATTTAACTATATGAATGTATAATTACTTCTTGTCTCTGCAGGTAAGAACCGTCGTCTGAAGCAGGCGAAGGAAGAAGCTCAGGCTGAGATCGAACAGTATCGACTACAGAGAGAGAAAGAGTTCAAGACCAAAGAGGCTGCTGTACGTACACAATACTGCTAGTACTAGTACTACTATACGAGTACTACTACTAGTAATACTACTGTTTCTCTTCTTCATTCTGCTTCAGTTTATTAGAAATATTTACAAATGTGTAACAGTATTTCTTCCTCATATTCTAAATGTATTTATAGTATTCTCAGTTCTTAATATTTTTTAAAGTTTAATATAATCCTCTTTACTGAAGTCTCTTGATAATATTTTTTTATTCTAAGACATTTAATAAATTAGGAACTTCTAGTATTTTCTCTAATATGTACTGTAATGTTTTGTCTGCTGTATTTACATGTAGAAGTATTGATGGACTGAAGTATTGATGGACTGAAGTATTGATGGACTGAAGTATTGATGGACTGAAGTATTGATGGACTGTAGTATTGATGGACTGAAGTATTGATGGACTGTAGTATTGATGGACTGTAGTATTGATGGACTGAAGTATTGTTCATGTCTTTGTTCATATTTTTTATTTTCTTTATTTTTTAGATGTTTCATAATATTTTCTTTCCTCTTAATTTAAAATGTTTATTTTTAATGTTTTCATTGTTCCTATATTTTAGTTATTTTAGCTTCTTGACATTTCTTCATATTTTCTTAATTCCCCCCCAGGCCCTCGGTTCCCATGGCAACAGCGCGGTCGAGGTCGACCGCGACACCGTCGAGCGAATGGCTCGCATCCAGACCAGTTATCGCGGTAACCGGGAGGCGGTGCTTGTCGAGTTGCTGCGACGCGTCTGCGACATTCAGCCCGAGTTTCACGCCAACTACCGCGTGGCGGGCTGAGGAGGCGGAGCCACGAATATCCGAAGGGGGCGGGGCAAACAGAGGAGACTTGGACGTTAGCAACATTAGCTTCAATCTCAGCCAAAACAGTTTTGTTTATGTGAAGTTTTATTTTTTTTTGTGACTCAAAAACTAATTCATCCAAAATTTTCCCAAAAAAGGAAAAGTTTTATTTTGAAGGTGCGAAGTTCGTCTCTTCCTGTTTCCCTGCTCCAAGCGAAGACGTTAATAAATGTTGTTACTGTGTTGATGTTTACGAAATATTTATATATCTCTCCTGAATCTAACAAAATAAAAGTCTTCTTCACTGTATCTCCGTGAAGTTTGAGGGAGGAAATCAGCCAATCAGGTCTTTCAAAATAAAATCATAAAGGAAATCAGATTTAATGAGCTGATTGGTTGTTTTCTCTGAATTCTCTTTATCTGGAGTCACGGCTTTGCTGGAGGAAGTGAAAAGGCTTTTATTGTGAAACTCATGCATTTCCACTATTTTTTTTTGGTTGTTTCCTGTGTGTGACCATGTGACTTCCTGTTCTGATGACTTCCTGTTGTTTGTGAAGTGATGATGAGAAATAATAAACTGAATGTTGATTGGCTGAAACTTTGTGATGCTGCTCTTTGATTGGCTGAAATGTGAGTGGATCTTTGAAGATGTTCCAGAGGTCCTCAAAGGTCCTGGAAGATGCTCCTGGAAAGTCCTTGAGTGAGTCGACTCTTCACATCATTACAATCCTATAACAACAATACTAATATATTATAGAATAAAGATAAGAGAACTTTAACTAATTAAAGATTACAACATAATACAAACATGAACAATAGAATAACTATTACGTTAAAATAAATAATACTGACACCATTTCAAAATAAAACACAATAGCAATAATATTAAGGTAAATAAATAAATACAATTAAAATAGAAAGATTACAAATATTAAGTGATACTAATATTGAATATATTATTATGATTGAATGTTATATAAACTTCATATAAAACAGGAACAAAGCTCTTTATTTTCTCCTTGTTTGTGTTTTATGTGTAAATAAAATGTGTTCAAATGATTTGTTTTTCAATATTGATCACATTAAATCTTTGTCTCTCCGTTCAATGTGACGTCATGTTTTAAATATTATCAATAAAGAGTTTCTTCTTCGTGTGTTCTGGTCATTGGACTCGCCACTACAACGACTACAGCCGTCACTCGTGACAATCGGTTACGTGGCTCTAACGAAGTCCCGCCCCTCACCTCAGGAATCGCCCTCCGATTGGTCCAAAACGTTTTTGCCCGCCTCCTCGTAGCCCCGCCCCTGTATGCTGCGTAAAGACGTCATGACGCAGGGTAACGGAAACGTCGGAACAGCAGACGGCGGACGGTGAAGAGGAGAAGTTGAAGAGACGAACCACTTTCTTCTTCTTTCTTTTCTTCTTCTGTTTTATTTTTAGTTGTTTAGTCTCGTGTTCCGGAGCTAAAACGGAGCGGAAGAATTTACCGGAAGTCCTCCAGGTGAGCTCGTGATCCTCTGGTGTGTGTTGATGTGTGTGTGACTCTGACCTCTGCTGCTACTCACTAGCACCAGTGTGCTACAGGACCGGACCTCGTAGAGAAGTCACAGTTTAAGGTAATCCTGCACACAGTCACTAACGGGCTCGTGCCGGGTTCGAACCTGTGACTGTTTCAGAACAGGACGGGTGTTGTTGTGAACTCGGCTTGTACTCACTTCACCTGCAGAGTCCTCATTCACACGAACTCTCACCTTTATGACCCGGTCTACCTGCATCTCGTCCACCGGCTCCACGCGCCGCTCTGTGTTGAATAGAGCGGATCTCAGAGCGGATCTGGTTCACAAGGAGGTTCACGAGCAGTGATTTGGAGGAAGCAGTGCTCGGGATGTACGGGACAGCTGCCAGGAGCCGTGTTTGTGTCTTTGTTTCCTCACACATTGTTAAAGGTGGAGGAGGAGAACAATGAAGTCAGTGTGAGACAGAAGAACAATAAGATCAGATGAGTCACAGTGAGTCTGAATAAAAGACAACATTCTGTCCTCAGACACGTGGCACGTTTATTTAAACACATTCCAACACTTTACAGCACAAAACCAACCGTTTAGTGCTTTATTGTTTAATATTAATATTCTGAAATCTATTCTTTGATTCACAGGAAGTCTGGACTGATGAGTTTATAGTGAGGACTCATAATAATAATAATAATAATAATAATAATAAGATAATCCTTTGTTTGTCCCGCAGTGGGACATTTACAGGATTACAGCAGCAAAGTGGAGTATATGTGTATATATGTATGTGTATATATATATATATATATATGTATGTATATATGTGTATACATGTATGTATATATGTGTATACATGTATGTATATATATATGTATGTATATATATATGTATGTATATATATATATATGTATGTATATATATATATATGTATGTATATATATATGTATGTATATATATATATATATGTATGTATATATATATGTATGTATATATATATGTATGTATGTGTATGTGTATGTATACATGTATATATATATATGTGTATATATATGTATGTATATGTGTATATATATGTATGTATATATATGTATACATGTATGTATATATATATATATATATATGTATGTATATATGTGTATACATGTATGTATGTATATATGTATGTATATATATATATGTATGTATATATATATGTGTATGTATATATGTATGTATATGTATATATGTGTATGTGTATGTATACGTATATATGTGTATGTGTATGTATACGTATATATGTGTATGTGTATGTATACATGTGTATATATATGTGTATGTATACATGTGTATGTATATATATATATATACATATATATATATATATGTATATATATATATATGTATGTATATATATATGTATGTATATATATATATATATGTATGTATATATATATGTATGTATATATATATGTATGTATGTGTATGTGTATGTATACATGTATATATATATATGTGTATATATATGTATGTATATGTGTATATATATGTATGTATATATATGTATACATGTATGTATATATATATATATATATATGTATGTATATATGTGTATACATGTATGTATGTATATATGTATGTATATATATATATGTATGTATATATATATGTGTATGTATATATGTATGTATATGTATATATGTGTATGTGTATGTATACGTATATATGTGTATGTGTATGTATACGTATATATGTGTATGTGTATGTATACATGTGTATATATATGTGTATGTATACATGTGTATGTATATATATATATGTACATGTGTATGTATATATATATATGTACATGTACATGTGTATGTATATATATATATGTACATGTACATGTGTATGTATATATATATGTACATGTATATAGATTGTATATGTGTATATATGTATATATAGTGCAAACAAGAGACATAGTAAAAAAAACGATGTATCAAAACAAGTATTATAAATATGTAATAAAACAGTAAAAAGATGAAATAAGTAAAAAATCCACAATAACTAAAATATATGTACAGACAGTCATTTTTATATTACACAGATTGTGTGTTTAGTGTAATAATAATAACAACACACTGTGAGGTCATCATAATAACTTTAAGAAGCAGCTCTGATGTTGATCGTAACGCTCGATTCCTCTCCTGCTGATCAGCTGATCCACGACGACCATCAGCACCCAGGCTCTCCATCTGACCCATGGGACCAGGCTGGTCTGGGTCAGTGGGACCGGGTCTGTTCTGGTCTGGGTCAGTGGGACTGGGTCTGTTCTGGTCTGGGTCAGTGGGTCCGGGTCTGTTCTGGTCTGGGTCAGTGGGACTGGGTCTGTTCTGGTCTGGGTCAGTGGGACCGGGTCTCTTCTGGTCTGGGTCAGTGGGTCCGGGTCTGTTCTGGTCTGGGTCAGTGGGACCGGGTCTGTTCTGGTCTGGGTCAGTGGTCAGTAACCCTCACCTGTAGTGACCTGCTCAGGTCACAGGTGACGGACGGCATTGTGGGAAAAGGGTCCATCTTTGTTTCCTCGTGAGTTAAATCACTTTAAAGGAGGACGGAGGAGGAGAACCGGTCCTCAACAATGAAGTCAGTGTGAGAGAGCAGACGTCTGACACCAGATCAGTGACGCTGATGAGAACTAATAAAACAGGTAAAATGTCACAACAATGGTGGAGTGTGTTTAACTCATGAGGAAACAAAGACGCATCGTTTCCCAGAAGGCCGATCACGCCTCAGAGAGAACACGACGGAAGACCTGTAGCGGTCTTGATATGAGAACATGAGCTCATTCCGCCGATCACTGAGACCTAGTCCCTGTAGACCAGGTCTCAGGGTCGAGGGTTTGTGTGAATGAGGACTCTGCAGGTGAAATAAGTACAAGTTGAATTTAGGTGAAAACCCGTCACAGGCTTGAACCTGGAGGAGGTCTGATGAGAGGTCTGATGAGAGGTTCAGGTTCAGGTAGAACCAGGTGAGAGGTGAAGGGTCCAAGTCTCTGCGACACGTCTCTCTCAAACTGTGTGGAAGTTGAGCTGAACTCAGGAGCAGCATGTGATCTTTGAACATCACAGGTGTGACAACAGGTGAGGGTTCATGTGCGGTTTTCATTGGCTGTGAGAAAGACTCCTCATAGCTGATTAGAGCAACACTGTGGGAGCTGATTGGCTGTCTGGGAAGCATGCCAGCGCCTGATTGGCCCACTCCGACCCAGCTATCGGTTTTTATCAGCTGCTAAACTCGTCTCCTCTCTTTCTCTCTTTCAGACGTCTCTTCGGTGCTCGATCGCCCCTCGCTCTCTGCTCTCCAGGTAAGAGATTCTACTTCCTGTCTCTGTTTTAGACTTTTGTCTCAGGTGTGACTGAAATCAGTCAATCAGAGCGCAGGGAGACGAAGCTCGATGCAGTGTAATTGGTACGTTACAGCTTTAAAAGTTGTCGATAAAGTTTTAAATTAAGTTGTAAATGATGAAAGACATCTGAACCAATCAGGATCAAAGCTTTTACTGCAGAGGTATTGATCAGTTATTGATCAGATATTGATCAGATATTGATCAGGTATTGATCAGTTATTGATCAGATATTGATCAGGTATTGATCAGTTATTGATCAGGTATTGATCAGGTATTGATCAGTTATTGATCAGGTATTGATCAGTTATTGATCAGATATTGATCAGGTATTGATCGTTATTGATCAGTTATTGATCAGGTCCATGAAGTCCAGACGTGTTAAACTACTTTTATCAAAACACAGTTGCTGTTTATTAAAATTTAAACTTTATTCAAACGTGGAAACAAAAAGACACATTTTGACTCGTCACAGATCGATTTATTGATTTATTGATTGATTGATTGACAATAACAACGACTGCGTTCCATTGTGTTGAGCCAGATGGAGCTGAGCCGTCGTCAACACGAGGCTCAGCTTATTGTTTTATATTGTGCATTGATTCAGGCTCATGGTGCGTCTCAAAAAATAATAAACAGCTTCAGATATAAAAACAAACGGATAAAGATGAAGAGAGAGCAGTAAAAATACACTGAGAGGATGTAGAGAGTATAGAATGTAGAGTGTAGAATAGAGGATATAGAATGTAGAGTGTAGAATAGAGGATATAGAATGTGGAGTGTAGAATAGAGGATATAGAGTGTAGAATGTAGAATATAGGATATAGAGTGTAGAATGTAGAGTAAAAACACAAACTGTGTTTTTCATACTTAAGTACTGTTGAACTTTGACCCCTCTTGTTCATACATTAACTTTGCAAAGGATTGTGGGTAACAGATGGAGGTGAAACATCATATGAGTCACAGAAGGGATCAGAACAAAAGGAACAAGGTTTAGATCTCTGATCACGTTTGTTTCCCGCTGATACTGATCGTTGATCACTGATGACCATATTAACAGATCCAGATCTCTTTGATGTTTGATTGGAGCAGCTGGTCGACAAGGATCCAGATTATTCTATAAAATCATTTCAATGCTCTGAAGTCGGTAAACCATCAAAAATACTAAATGTTATACTTTCACTTTGTTTTAGTAATTAATAGTGTTTTCTTCATAAAAACACAATTCAAATGATCAGGAAATAAAAGATTGTATTTTTATAATTATTTTAATGAAATATAATAATGTTCTTAGAGCTCGTGTTGGGAAGTTAAACATCATAATTCATCTCTAATATCTATTTTATATTCACATGAAAACATCTCCTTCAAACTACTGGATTTATTCAAGTTTATCACCAAAACTACATTTTACAGATGACATGTGAACACATCATGATAACGTTATAATGTACCTTCAGCCAGTACTCATGTTCACTGAGCAGAGCCTGAAGGCATCATAGTGTAACTGAAGTGAACCTCCTCTTGGTTAGCCGTTAGCGGTGCTGCTAACGTTACTAGCTCTCCTCCTGTTGGTTAGCCGTTAGCGGTGCTGCTAACGTTACTAGCTCTCCTCCTGTTGGTTAGCCGTTAGCGGTGCTGCTATTGTTACTAGCTCTCCTCCTGTTGGTTAGCCGTTAGCGGTGCTGCTATCGTTACTAGCTCTCCTCCTGTTGGTTAGCCGTTAGCGGTGCTGCTATCGTTACTAGCTCTCCTCCTGTTGGTTAGCCGTTAGCGGTGCTGCTAACGTTACTAGCTCTCCTCCTGTTGGTTAGCCGTTAGCGGTGCTGCTATCGTTACTAGCTCTCCTCCTGTTGGTTAGCCGTTAGCGGTGCTGCTAACGTTACTAGCTCTCCTCCTGTTGGTTAGCCGTTAGCGGTGCTGCTATCGTTACTAGCTCTCCTCCTGTTGGTTAGCCGTTAGCGGTGCTGCTATCGTTACTAGCTCTCCTCCTGTTGGTTAGCCGTTAGCGGTGCTGCTAACGTTACTAGCTCTCCTCCTGTTGGTTAGCCGTTAGCGGTGCTGCTATCGTTACTAGCTCTCCTCCTGTTGGTTAGCCGTTAGCGGTACTGCTAACGTTACTAGCTCTCCTCCTGTTGGTTAGCCGTTAGCGGTGCTGATAACGTTACTAGCTCTCCTCTGATTGGTTGTTTACAATGAAACATGATCAGAGATCAGAGACTAGAAACACATGTTCTACTGAGTCAGTACACCTTTATTTACACTCTGATGGTTAACGGTAAACTTTATTTACAATGTGATAGTTAAAGGTAAACTTTATTTACACTCTGGTGGTTAACGGTAAACTTTATTTACACTCTGATGGTTAACGTTAAACTTTATTTACACTCTGATGGTTAACGGTAAACTTTATTTACACTGATAGTTAACGTTAAACTTTATTTACACTCTGATGGTAAACGGTAAACTTTATTTATACTCTGATAGTTAACGGTAAACGGTCCGTTACATCATTAGTTCATCTTCACTGAGTGTTAGACGTTTTGAGTCCTTTAGGATCCGTTTCAATACGTCCACATGTCTGCAGACTTTGACTGAGGACTGAACAGTGGTATCAGTGTTGTTATCTGGTTTATCACAACGTTTCCCAACATGAGGCTCCCGGCCTCCCAAAGGTCCAGAGATGAACCGAGTGTTGATTTAGTCAGCTATTGTTTTTAAATGTCTCGTTAGTTTTATCATATTTAGTGAAGTGTTTGGTTTTATTGGTCAAGTTGTAGTTGATTAAAAGTTGATTAATGAAAAAAACCTGTTTTAATTCTTTTAGTTTTAGTCAATGAATCACATTATTTTTTCCCCTCCCGACTGTTGTTGTTGTTGTTGACAGCGTGTTTACATTCACATGTTGTATTTAATGAACATTAGTAAAGCTGAATACAAAGTAAACAGAGAGTTAAATTTATCTTTTAACTCGAAGTGACGCCGACTCGTCCAAACAGACAAACAGGAAGTTAAGTGTTGCCGACGGCGATGGCCGACCTTCCCGTTAATGTCGCTCTGATCTAATTGGCCGATGTCAGACCGCAACACTCGGAGCGCTCCGATTGGCTCGCTCTGCCTCCTGTAGCCTCGGGGCCTCAGAGAGCCAATCGGATTACAGCATGACGTCTGCTCGGTCGTGATCACAGTGTTCAGTGAGTCTCTCTCTGGTGCAGTTGGCGTCGCTTTAAGGTAAGAAAAGGTTCATCAATGAGCTCCTGTAGAGTCCAGCTGGTTTCTGCAGGTTTTATCAATAATGACAGACTCAATGACTCTTTAAATCCTCTCCTTTTTATTCTTATCCGAATGATGGGTGATCAGCTCCCATCTGTATTAACTCCCAGATGTTCAGACGACCATCACTCGATCCCTGTGACGCTGCAGAAAACTTAAAAACAAGACTTTCCTCAGGCGGCTTCTGCAGCGTCTTTTTTCTATGATTTCTGAGCTGATTTCTGGACATTTATTGTGGACGCACGTCAGAGATAACTCCATGAATTCACATAGAAATCATAGAAAAACAGACGCCGAGCAACTCCATGGCAGCAAGATGTTTATGAAGATGAGCTTGTGTCTTGCAGCCATGGACCACATGAACCACATGAACCACAGCGCCATGGACCACAGCAACATGGACCACAGCAACATGGACCACCATCATAACACCTTGGCCCCGCCCACCACTGGCGGACATGACCACGGAGGAGGAGAGAGTGATAGGAGCAGTGGAGGACACGGGGGGATGGTGAGGCGTTCATTACTGCTACATCATGCTAATATGATAATAGCATCCTACAGGCGATGCTAGCATGCTAATGCGATAGCCACATATAGCCGTGAAGCTAACGTCTCGGTTGTCGTTGACCAGGTGATGACTTTTTACTTTGGCTACAACAATGTGGAGCTGCTGTTCACCGGCCTGCTCATCAACTCACCTGGAGGTAATTTTATAGCATTTATATTATGTTTGTTTACATATTTAAATTTCTGTACTTGTTTACTTTTTCTCATATTTATATTGTCATAGTTTTATTCACATTTTCAGATTATTTCTCCCCCTTTTCGATCCCCCTTTTCGATCCCTCTGTCGACACTAACCCCTCCCCTCTTCACATCAGAGATGGCCGGGGCGTGTATCGGCATCTTCCTATTGGCCGTGCTGTACGAGGGGTTGAAGATGGGCCGTGAGACGCTGCTGCGTCGCAGTCAGGTCAACGTCCGCTACAACTCGATGCCACTGCCGGGGTCTGATGGGACGGTGCTGATGGAGACGCACAAGACGGTCGGGTATGTGGCTAACGCTAATGCTAACAACAATACATTCCACAACAGGAAGTGGTGACACGTTAGCGACGTGTTAGCGACATGTAACGGTAACTTAAATCACAGTCAAGTGATGTAAAATGTCATGTGTTCACTGTCAGCTCAGTGGTTGACATTCAGTGTTCGGAGGAGGCGGAGCTTCCTGTTGGACTAAAGTCCCGCCTCTCACGACTCTCTATCAGGTAACTATAGAGTTCAGGTTCTGGTTCTGGTCTCTGTCCTGGTCCAGGTCCTTTACCTGCTGTTTGAGGTGCTCTGATGAGACCAAAACAGATGATTGATGATGCATAATTAATGAGTATCGGCAGGTTCTGATTGGAGCATCTCAATACTTCACAGGAACTTCAGTGGTGCATTACAGTTTTTCTGAAATTGTGTTGCGGCCTGGTGAACTGATCTGTGTTCGGGCAGCTAGCATGCTAACCCTCAAGCTAATAATGATGCTAACATTAATTGTCACACAAATCTGTCTGAAAATATTAAACGTATATAGAGAGATAATGTGGACAGTAATGCTAACACTAACTCTGCTGAGTTTTAACATGGTGGATTAGCAATGATGCTACGCTACGAACACTACATAATGTTATGCTGAAGCTAACTCTGGTGTGGAGCTACATCAAGTGTTGGAGCAATGCTAACACCTACAAAAAAAGCTAACACTGCTACTAATGCTAAGTTAGCTATTTTCAGCTAAACATAAAACGGTACTGTATTTCTGTTGTTAGCTATAATGCTAATGTTAACATGAACTAAAGTGAATCCATGCTAATGCTAACAGACTAATAGCAATTACTAATGGTGCCAAAGCTATACATCGGTAATGGAGTTTTTTATGATGAACGGTAAGTGCTAATGCTAAAACTGCTAGCATCATGTTAATAGCAACATTATCTAAAAACCTAATGCTAACAGTGATGCTAACAGCGGTGCTAACCCCTAGTCTCGTCCTTTCAGGCAGCGGATGATAAGCCCCGCCCACTTCCTGCAGACCCTGTTGCACGTGGTTCAGGTGGTTGTCAGCTACTTCCTGATGCTCGTCTTCATGACCTACAACGCCTACCTCTGCATCGCCGTGGCAGCCGGCGCCGGCATGGGCTACTTCCTGTTCAGCTGGCGGAAGGCGGTGGTCGTCGACATCACCGAGCACTGCCATTAGCTAGCTTAGCTAGCGCACTAGTTAGCGATCCGATCGGGACGTTTGATTTTTGCTTATCACAATCGCTGAGACGCTAACAAACACTTTCGATCTATGTTAGCACGCTAGCCAACCTTTGGAACTACAAACGCCAGAACGTTAGCGCAGAAAACGAGACACTAACCTGCACACTAATGTTTGTAGTTAGCGATTAATAAATCCGACAAGCGCTTTGTTTTTGTCAGTTTTTTTTTTTTCGAACTCGGAAGGTTCTGATTGGCCAAATCATGTCATGCTGTCTTTTATATCCGTTTTTGTTGCCATGAGTACTGGCAGATTAGTGCCAGCTGCTCTTAGCCAAAAAGTTAGCATACGTTAGCATACATAGCTTACATAATACACTTGTGTTGTTAGTTAGCATTGTTAGCCGCTCGTTAGAGGAGCATCAATCATAAAACAGAATTTAAACATTTATTTAGAATATAATTTATTAGTGAATAAATGTTTTATAAAAGTTTTCATTTAGATTCTTTTTTTTTTTTTATATGAAATTATTAAAAGCAACTTTTATTTTTGTTGCAGTTCGATAAAAAAACATCTTCTCCACTAAGCAGTGAGCCAAATTGATAAATTTATATTTTAAGAATTACATTTTCATTGAAAAAGTACCCGCCTTTTTTGGGAGAATTCCTATTGGTCGGCGAGCCGGCCAATCAGAACTCTGTTTTAAAAAAATATTCTTTGATTTTAAGTATGAAACTTGAAGCTGCTTCTTGAATCAAACCTTTTAAAAACCCATTTAGTGTTTTCTTTACGTCTTTTCTCGACACCTGTTGCCTTAACGCGGCTCACAAACGTCCCGACCTGAAGCCAGCGTTCCATATTTAGGTGCTGATCAACATGTCTGTTAACGTGGAGGCTCTGCTGGTTTCACTTTAGTACAACTTGAAAACCCTCGTCCTTTACTTTTGTTGTTGTTTTTCGGGTCTGAGAAGAAATGTGTCGTCAGTGGAGGTCAAAGGTCACCAGGAACAAACATTAGAGAGGAAAGACCAAAACTAAAAGACGACTGGTTCCTGACTTTGATCAACTTCTTCTTTCTGACCTCCACGGATGTGATTTATTGTGATTCTGTTTTTATTTTATTTTATCGAATCACACTGACGGGTGGGCGGAGTTTACTTACTGGACCAATCAGGTTGCAGGGACAGAGTGCAGTTATTGGACTTTTAATTCTAAGCAGCATTTTAGACGTTCCCATACCTTTGATCAGTGTGTCGTGTTGTTAGACGTCCTCAGACTGTTCGAGTCTCTCGTGTCAATCTGTTCATGTTGTTGAAAATGAAGTCCAGACTTTGTGATTAAAACCGTCTGTGAAGGAAACTGTTCATCACAATATTAAATTGTCTGAAAGATGTTTGAATAGTCAGAAATGCTGGAAATATTGAAAAAATAATAAATTTTATGAAGCAACTCGTATTCGTCTCGTCTGTATGGAGCAAATAAACCTCAGACAGAAGAAATATACATAATAATAAATAAATAAATAATAATACAGTTGGTAATAAAACAACCTCAGTTTTAACATTTTGTTCATGATGTATTTAAAGCTGTGCTGTTTGTTTTTTATTAGTATTTTATTATAAATCTCTTCATCACCTCACGAAAATACATTTTATAGCAGAAAATGAATGAAATGTAACATTAAAACCATTCGGACCAAATAATCAAAGAATCTTCTGATTCTGTCTTTATATTCTCTTAAACTCAACATATTACTTATTTAAAAGGACTGCATTTAATTTATCTCAGTTTATTAAGAACACAATAGACACATTGTGTCAATAATTAAATTATATAACATTTATTATACTGAAATCGGCTTCAGCATTATGTATACTTTTACTTTTGTTACTTTAAGAATATGTGAGGCTAAAACTTGTTAATTTAAAATAAAAATTACTTTTTGAATGCAGAACTGTTCTCTTGTAACAGAGCATTTTTATATTTTGGATTATAACACTTTTAATTAAGTAAAATATCTGAGTACATCTTACATTATTTATATGATATTATGGACTTCCGGTAAGAGCTGTTCTTCTTCTACTGAATGAGGCAGTAATGAGCTGTAACTCCGCCAGTCTGCCGGAAGTAAAGAAGAAGAAGAACTTCCAGGTGACAGGTGGATGTTGTTTAGCTGCGGGTCAAATCAATCAGGGACGAATATTCCTCATTTAAATCATTTCTCCGGTTATTTTACCGGCACGTGGATGTGTTCAGTTTGATGAGCTCTGACATCCGGGTCTTATTCACGGTCCTCCCGCAGTTCGTCCCCAGCACCGACCGGCCCTCTGATGGCCTTCAGGCGGCCGGACAGCTTCGATGACCCGCTGTACGGAGCGAGCTACCCGGTCAGAAGCGCCGGAGGCCCCGCGGAGCTGCAGCACCACCACTGGGTCACCACGCCGCCGGATATCCCCGGCAGCCGCAACCTGCACCACGGAGAGCGGACACCTCAGCGTGACGATCCGCTGGGAGAGCACGGAGGTCCCGGAGCTGCAGCCGGCTGGGAGGCTCCGCAGCCCGGCGTACCTCCTGGCGGTGAGTAGGTGTGGAGCAACTGATAATAGTTAGCTAGCAGGATGAGAAAAGTTAGCTAATTATGGCTCATTTACAATGAAAAGTGATGGTAATAGGCTAACGGCTACATAGCTAACGGGAGGTCAGTCCGCTAAGAAGCTAACTAACAGGCTAATTTACAATGAAAAGTGATGGTAACAGGCTACCGGCTACATAGCTAACGTGAGGTCTGTCCGATAAGAAGCTAACTAACAGGCTAACATGTCAACAAGAAACACTGAAGGCTAAAGATGCGAGTACATAATGTTAGCGGGTAGTTAGCTTGCAGGCTAATCCTATAGGAAGTGAACGATGTTAAGGGGCTAATTCACACTAAATGGTGGTTAGCTTGCAGGCTAACGACAGAATGGGAACTCAATGCAGCATGCTAGTTGATTGTCAGGGAGCAGGCTAATTAGCCTGTTATGTGAAGTACATGGATATTTTGATTAAGATGAAAGTGTCTTTTAAAATCATTATTATTGTTTTTGATTTATGAGTTCTATGATTTTTTATTTTTTTGTAATCCGTCTTTAAAGAATAAACCTGACTTTTGTATATTTATGTCTCATAATTATAGAACTACTAAGTGTTATTATTCTTGTATTATATTAATGCTGATGTGTTGTTGTTTCTTGCAGAGCAGCTCAATCGATTTGCTGGATTTGGAATCGGACTCGTCAGGTTGGAAATTAATTCTTAATAATAATAATAATGGTTGTATAATAAATGCCTTACTTTCTGACAGAGCTGTCAATCATCATGACATCATTCCCAAACGAGTGTCTGTAGAGCCTGACAGACAGAAAAACCTCTAATCAAATTAAAAATAAATAAATGTCTCAAATTAAATCTGTCTCTCTATGCGTCTGTCTCTCTCTCTGTCTCTCTGTCTGCAGTCTGTTCACTGAGAACGTCCTTGCTCATCCGTGCATCGTCTTCCGCAGACAGTGTCAGGTATCGGCTCACCTTCTTATCAATAACTGATCAATAACTAACATCTGAGTCTCATCAGGAGGACATGAGTAACACTAAAGGAGCTCGTGTTGTCACTGGACTCCATCGCTGTCTGGAGCTGCAGTCAGCTGTGATAGAAAATATTTAAAATGATGTTGATTTTATTATAATTATTATATTTCGTCAAATAAAAAAAATATAACAAACTTTAAACATAAATGCAAAATTAAAATGATGTATTTATGATTTAAATGTAATTCTTGCAACATATTTAGTTCATATTAATAATAATGCTGTTGGTCTCAGGTGAACTACCACGCCCGATGTTACCACCTGACTCCGTTCAGCGCCGTTGCCGTCATGTACTCCATCACTAAGGCTCAGGTGAAAATACTTCATAACAGAAACACTAATAAATGATAAAAAAAGACGAAAATATTGTTTGTCATAACATATGTAAAATATTAAAAACATCTCTCAATGAAACACAACATTTTATAAAAATTTACTAAGAATGTCTTATTATAAAAGTATTTATATTTACATATAAATAACCAATGATAAATGTACATTGACATATTATATATTATTATTAAATATGAATAGTTTTCAGTGCCAATGAATTATCAGTATTTTCCAACATTAGAATATGAACTGTAAATACTAAATGTAAATATGTCATGAGGTGGATCAGTAACATGTTGTTGTTGTTGTTCAGGGTGTGAAGTCTCTGTGGAAGGGGATGAGCAGCACCTTCATCGTTCACGGCATCACACTCGGAGCCGAGGGCGTCATGAGCGAGTTCACTCCGCTACCACGGTAACTAATAAGTATCATTACTCTAGTATTACTCTAGTATCTCTGCATTATTACTCTATTACTCTAGTATCTCTGCAGTATTACTCTAGTATCTCTGCAGTATTTCTCTAGTATCTCTGCAGTATTACTCTAGTATCTCTGCAGTATTACTCTAGTATCTCTGCAGTATTACTCTAGTATCTCTGCAGTATTACTCTAGTATCTCTGCAGTATTACTCTAGTATCTCTGCAGTATTACTCTAGTATCTCTGCAGTATTACTCTAGTATCTCTGCAGTATTACTCTAGTATCTCTGCAGTATTACTCTAGTATCTCTGCAGTATTACTGAGTGTTTTCTGTCCGTAGGGAACTTCCTCACAGGTGGAGTTGGAAACAGCTGGCTGGACATTTACTGCTTAAAGGGTCAGTTTACTTCTTCTACTGATTTATTTAATGAACTGAGTGTCGGTGCAGAACCTCCTTCACGTGTGTGTGTGTATGTGTGTGTGTGTGTGTGTGTGTGTCGTCCTCAGGTTAACAGCTGTGGTGGCTCTTCCTTTCTACTGTGCGAGCCTCATAGAGACCGTCCAGGTGATTATTGATTATTCAAATGTTTAGTATGGAGCTCCGATCAGCTGTCTTGTTATTTGAATCAGAATCTGCTTCTGTTGTCGGAGTCTGCTGCACATTTCATATTTGCTCGTTGTTCCTCAGAGTGAGATCGTCCGTGACGACTCGTCGTCTGGGCTGCTGGATTGCGTCCGTGAAGGTTTGACTCGTCTGTTGGGCGTCGGCGCTCCTCACAGTCACCGTCTGCTTCCTCTCAGCTCTCTGCTGCTTCCCACCGCGCTGCACGCCATCCTGCGCTACGCCATCGCCGCCTCCGTCCAGCGGGTGGCGCTGTGGTTCCACCAGCGAGGAAGGAAGCAGCGCGCCGACCCGTCCAACCCGCTGGACGCCTACTTCCCCGAGCTGGCGGCGGCGTGGGCGGGGTCTCTGGTGGCCGACGTGCTGCTGTTTCCTCTGGAGACGGCGCTGCACCGCCTCAGCCTGCAGGGAACGCGCACCATCATCGACGCCACCGACGGCCTGGTCGCCCTGGGTAACGTGGGCAGCCCGCTGGTCCTGCCCGTCAACTCTCAGTACGACGGCTTCTCCGAATGTCTGCACGCCATCCGCCGCAAGGAGGGAACCGCCGGGTTCTACCGCGGCTTCGGAGCGCTGGCGACGCAGTACGCGCTGCACGGGGCGCTGCTCGCCGCCGCCAGGACACTGCTGAGGCTGCTGCTGCTGGAGGGGGGGGGCAGCTAGTTACCACGGAGACGCAGCTTCACTTCCAAAGTTCAAATTACTTCTGTCACCATGACAACGAAAAAATTCTGAAACCACGTTATAACACGTCGATATGACACACGTTATAACAACGTGTCATCACACGTCGTACGACTCACACTTCAGCTCCTTTCAGTTCTTACACACTTCTGCTGTTTCTCCTGCAATCGCATCATATTTCCTCCATGTTTAGCCTAGCTTAGCACAAAGGCTGGAAACGTTAGCGTAGCTCCATCAAAACAAAAATAAATCCACTTTCCTACAACACAAGTTCGGATTCACATGTCGACTCTGAACGTTTGTCACGTCGTGATGTCACTTCCTGCCTTCAAACAAAATGTCGTGGTGGTTGTGTTGCCATGGAAATGCAGTGTCACTTCCTGTTCCAGCATGACCTCATGACAACGTGGTGAAAGTAAACATAATAGAAGTACTGACATGAATACCTTCAGAGTAAAACACCAACAGCTGATTTAAATAAATAAACGTGAAGCCACTTTTTATTTGTATAAAGTTGTAAAAATGGAAAATCTATTAAAAGAAATGTAGCATTAGATTAAATTATATGTGATCCATAAATATTCCAATCAAGATTGAGTTAAATCAGAGATTTTTCAAAATAAATGTTTGGAAAATCAGTGGAAGATTTTCAACATAAAGTTAAAGTGTTTATCTTTTTAAAATCACTGAGCCTGCACTTGTTCATATTTTGTTGTAAATGTTGAAACTTTGTGTCGCAGAAAAATAAAATCTGAACTTAAAAATGTGTTTTCACTTAAAATAAAACAAAATGGGTTCTCGTGGAGATGAAGCTTCTTGGTCAATTTAATCAACAAATAAAAGCTAATTTATACAAATACATTTGAATATACACACGTTACCACAACATGCTTTAAAAGGAATACATGTTCAAAAGGTTACTGTGTAGTTTATTGGTTTGACATAATTGAAAATTATCTTTTATGATTTTTTGGTTAATAAATGTTTTACTTATTCCAGACAAGTTGTGTTATTGATTATTATTTTTAATGACTTAATGTATTGTATTTATTTTATTTATTATATTTCCCTTTTTATTTTTTATTAATGGTTCCCTTAAAAAATCTATATTTAAAAATATTTTTTTATCATTGACCAATTTAAAATAAACTTAATATTTATGTTATTTCTATTTTCTGTTTTCCTGATTCAAACGGAACCTTCGTCCTCAGAGCGGAACCTTCATGTGAGCGCTCGTTGTTTACAGTCGGACTCAGTTGCTCGGTGCTCCGCCATGTGTTGTCTCTCTCGGTTCAGCTCCGTCTCTCCGGTTCGTTGGTCCGTTTGTTAGTTGTGTTTATTCGGTGAACTCCTCCGTTATTACCGGACATGCCGAGCGGCGGCAGCTCTTTGTTCTCCGGGTTCCGGGTTCTGGGTCTTTATTCCAACCACGTGCCGCACGCGCTTCGGTACCACAAGAAGCACCGCGAGTTCTACGTGGTGACGGCGGTCGGTCAGTGTTTCCACACGTACAACGTAAGACACTTTATTTACTGTCGATTAAAGTCTGCGCGTGTGAGTGTTTGTTTGAGTGCGTGTGTGTGTGTGTGTGTGTGTGTGTGTTTATAACGTGTCCTCCGTTGGTTTGTCCTCTGACGGCTCCCGTACAGACCGTCAACATCGGCTTTCTCTCCTCATCTGTCTGTCTCTCTCTCTCCTCACCTGTCTGTCTCTCTCTCTCCTCACCTGTCTGTCTCTCTCTCTCCTCACCTGTCTGTCTCTCTCTCTCCTCACCTGTCTGTCTCTCTCTCTCCTCACCTGTCTGTCTCTCTCTCTCTCCTCATCTGTCTGTCTCTCTCTCTCCTCACCTGTCTGTCTCTCTCTCTCCTCACCTGTCTGTCTCTCTCTCTCCTCACCTGTCTGTCTCTCTCTCTCTCCTCATCTGTCTCTCTCTCTCTCCTCATCTGTCTGTCCCTCTCTCTCCTCACCTGTCTGTCTCTCTCTCTCCTCACCTGTCTGTCTCTCTCTCTCTCTCCTCATCTGTCTGTCTCTCTCTCTCCTCACCTGTCTGTCTCTCTCTCTCCTCACCTGTCTGTGTCTCTCTCTCTCCTCATCTGTCTGTCTCTCTCTCTCTCCTCATCTGTCTCTCTCTCTCTCCTCACCTGTCTGTCTCTCTCTCTCCTCACCTGTCTGTCTCTCTCTCTCTCCTCATCTGTCTGTCTCTCTCTCTCCTCACCTGTCTGTCTCTCTCTCTCCTCACCTGTCTGTCTCTCTCTCTCCTCACCTGTCTGTCTCTCTCTCTCCTCACCTGTCTGTCTCTCTCTCCTCACCTGTCTGTCTCTCTCTCTCCTCACCTGTCTGTCTCTCTCTCTCCTCATCTGTCTGTCTCTCTCTCCTCACCTGTCTGTCTCTCTCTCTCCTCATCTGTCTCTCTCTCTCTCCTCATCTGTCTGTCTCTCTCTCTCCTCGTCTGTCTCTCTCTCTCCTCGTCTGTCTCTCTCTCTCCTCGTCTGTCTGTCTCTCTCTCTCCTCACCTGTCTCTCTCTCTCTCCTCACCTGTCTGTCTCTCTCTCTCCTCACCTGTCTGTCTCTCTCTCTCTCCTCATCTGTCTCTCTCTCTCTCCTCACCTGTCTCTCTCTCCTCACCTGTCTCTCTCTCTCTCCTCACCTGTCTGTCTCTCTCTCTCCTCACCTCTCTCTCTCTCTCCTCACCTGTCTGGTCTCTCTCTCTCTCCTCACCTGCCTGTCTCTCTCTCTCTCCTCATCTGTCTGTCTCTCTCTCCTCACCTGTCTGTCTCTCTCTCTCCTCACCTGTCTGTCTCTCTCTCTCCTCATCTGTCTGTCTCTCTCTCTCCTCATCTGTCTGTCTCTCTCTCTCCTCACCTGTCTGTCTGTCTCTCTCCTCACCTGTCTGTCTCTCTCTCTCCTCACCTGTCTCTCTCTCTCTCCTCACCTGTCTGTCTCTCTCTCTCCTCACCTGTCTGTCTCTCTCTCTCCTCACCTGTCTGTCTCTCTCTCTCCTCACCTGTCTGTCTCTCTCTCTCCTCACCTGTCTGTCTCTCTCTCTCCTCACCTGTCTGTCTCTCTCTCTCCTCACCTGTATGTCTCTCTCTCTCCTCACCTGTCTGTCTCTCTCTCTCCTCACCTGTCTGTCTCTCTCTCTCCTCATCTGTCTCTCTCTCTCTCTCCTCACCTGTCTGTCTCTCCTCACCTGTCTGTCTCTCCTCACCTGTCTGTCTCTCTCTCTCCTCACCTGTCTGTCTCTCTCCTCACCTGTCTGTCTCTCTCCTCACCTGTCTCTCTCTCTCCTCACCTGTCTGTCTCTCTCTCTCCTCACCTGTCTGTCTCTCTCTCTCTCCTCACCTGTCTGTCTCTCTCTCTCTCTCCTCACCTGTCTGTCTCTCTCTCTCTCTCCTCACCTGTCTCTCTCTCTCCTCACCTGTCTCTCTCTCCTCACCTCTCTCTCTCTCTCCTCACCTGTCTGTCTCTCTCTCTCCTCATCTGTCTGTCTCTCTCTCTCCTCACCTGTCTATCTCTCTCCTCACCTGTCTCTCTCTCTCCTCACCTCTCTCTCTCTCTCCTCATCTGTCTCTCTCTCTCTCCTCACCTGTCTGTCTCTCTCTCTCTCCTCATCTGTCTGTCTCTCTCTCTCCTCACCTGTCTGTCTGTCTCTCTCTCCTCACCTGTCTCTCTCTCTCCTCACCTCTCTCTCTCCTCACCTGTCTGTCTCTCTCTCTCTCCTCATCTGTCTGTCTCTCTCTCTCCTCACCTGTCTGTCTCTCTCTCTCCTCACCTGTCTGTCTCTCTCTCTCCTCATCTGTCTGTCTCTCTCTCTCCTCATCTGTCTGTCTCTCTCTCTCCTCACCTGTCTGTCTGTCTCTCTCCTCACCTGTCTGTCTCTCTCTCTCCTCACCTGTCTCTCTCTCTCTCCTCACCTGTCTGTCTCTCTCTCTCCTCACCTGTCTGTCTCTCTCTCTCCTCACCTGTCTGTCTCTCTCTATCCTCACCTGTCTGTCTCTCTCTCTCTCCTCACCTGTCTGTCTCTCCTCACCTGTCTGTCTCTCCTCACCTGTCTGTCTCTCTCTCTCCTCACCTGTCTGTCTCTCCTCACCTGTCTGTCTCTCTCCTCACCTCTCTCTCTCTCTCTCTCTCCTCACCTGTCTGTCTCTCTCTCTCCTCACCTGTCTCTCTCTCTCTCCTCACCTGTCTCTCTCTCTCCTCACCTCTCTCTCTCTCTCCTCACCTGTCTGTCTCTCTCTCTCTCCTCACCTGTCTGTCTCTCTCTCTCCTCACCTGCCTGTCTCTCTCTCTCTCCTCATCTGTCTGTCTCTCTCTATCCTCACCTGTCTGTCTCTCTCTCTCCTCATCTGTCTGTCTCTCTCTCTCCTCACCTGTCTGTCTGTCTCTCTCCTCACCTGTCTGTCTCTCTCTCTCCTCACCTGTCTCTCTCTCTCTCCTCACCTGTCTGTCTCTCTCTCTCCTCACCTGTCTGTCTCTCTCTCTCCTCACCTGTCTGTCTCTCTCTCTCCTCACCTGTCTGTCTCTCTCTATCCTCACCTGTCTGTCTCTCTCTCTCCTCATCTGTCTCTCTCTCTCTCTCCTCACCTGTCTCTCTCTCCTCATCTGTCTCTCTCTCTCTCTCCTCACCTGTCTGTCTCTCCTCACCTGTCTGTCTCTCTCTCTCCTCACCTGTCTGTCTCTCTCCTCACCTGTCTGTCTCTCTCCTCACCTCTCTCTCTCTCTCTCTCTCTCCTCATCTGTCTGTCTCTCTCTCCTCACCTGCCTGTCTCTCTCTCTCCTCACCTGTCTGTCTCTCTCCTCACCTCTCTCTCTCTCTCTCTCTCTCTCCTCATCTGTCTGTCTCTCTCTCCTCACCTGTCTGTCTCTCTCTCTCCTCACCTGTCTGTCTCTCCTCACCTGTCTGTCTCTCTCTCTCCTCACCTGTCTGTCTCTCTCCTCACCTGTCTGTCTCTCTCCTCACCTCTCTCTCTCTCTCTCTCTCCTCATCTGTCTCTCTCTCTCTCCTCACCTGCCTGTCTCTCTCTCTCCTCACCTGCCTGTCTCTCTCTCTCCTCACCTGCCTGTCTGTCTCTCTCCTCACCTCTCTCTCTCTCTCTCTCTCTCTCTCCTCATCTGTCTCTCTCTCTCTCCTCACCTGCCTGTCTCTCTCTCTCCTCACCTGCCTGTCTCTCTCTCCTCACCTGTCTGTCTCTCTCTCTCCTCACCTGCCTGTCTCTCTCTCTCCTCACCTGTCTCTCTCTCTCTCCTCATCTGTCTCTCTCTCTCTCCTCACCTGTCTGTATCTCTCTCTCCTCACCTGTCTCTCTCTCTCCTCACCTCTCTCTCTCTCTCCTCACCTCTCTCTCTCTCTCCTCACCTGTCTGTCTCTCTCTCTCCTCACCTGCCTGTCTCTCTCTCTCTCCTCATCTGTCTGTCTCTCTCTCTCCTCACCTGTCTGTCTCTCTCTATCCTCACCTGTCTGTCTCTCTCTCTCCTCATCTGTCTGTCTCTCTCTCTCCTCACCTGTCTGTCTCTCTCTCTCCTCACCTGCCTGTCTCTCTCTCTCTCCTCACCTGCCTGTCTCTCTCTCTCTCCTCACCTGTCTGTCTCTCTCTCTCCTCACCTGTCTGTCTCTCTCTCTCCTCACCTGTCTGTCTCTCTCTCTCTCTCCTCATCAACTCTGTGTGAGTGACATGAATAATTCAGTATTTTCTGAATTCAGTTCATAAATATTATTTTAAACCGTTAAAGTATGTTGACTGACGAGTCCATCAATGTATTGATTGGTTGATGTATTGATTGATTAATTGATGTATTGATTGGTTGATGTATTGATTACTTCCAGGTGAACCGGTTGGGGATCGTTGCTGTCAGTGAGTACATTTCAATATATTTAAACTGAATCCACTATGATGCTGCTGAGAGCTCTGCTCTCTGATTGGCTGCTGTGTTGTGATGTAACATGGTGGTTTCCTAGGTAACAGCCTGTCTGATGACATCAGCTGTGTGGCAGCAGACAGGATGTTGGTGTTCGCCGCCGCCGGGCGACTCATCAGCGCCTTCGCCCGCAACAAGGAGGTCAGAAAACTTTATTTAAAAACATAATTCAACAAACAATAACGAAAATAAAAATGAGTATTTGGAGCCACTCTCCGTACAGGTGGTGATGCGTTACCATGGACACAAACAGGAAGTGCGTCTGCTGCTTCCTCTGGGTGATCAGCTGATCTCGGCCGATGGCGGCGGTGATGTCATCGTGTGGGATGTTCAGGAAGGAGGTAAGGGGGCGGGGCTTCACGTGTTCTCTCCAGTTTCCTTCTTTTGCCCCTTATTGTTACCCATCATGCCTTGCTCTCTCTCTCTCTCTCAGACGTCTACCTGCAGCTGCAGTTCGACTCCGCCACCTTCGACGTGTCGGCCATGATGCACCCCAGCACCTACCTGAACAAGGTGTTGCTGGGAAGCTCCCAGGGTGCACTGCAGCTCTGGAACATCAAGACCAGGTGAACGTGTTAGCATGTTAGCATCCGGGCTAACGGCTCTCTCAGCTTTTATTGTGAAACACCTGAAGGGTAAAATATAAATAAACGGTAATAGTACTACAGTTGTACTCTCAACTGTACTGTACAGTAGTACAGTGGTGGTAGTACTTTCAAGACTCGTAGCAGTATATACAGTAGTAGTATTATCATATAAAGTAGAAGACTAGCAGAAGTAGTATTTGCAGTAGTACTATCAGAGTATGTACTACGGTGTTACTGTAGTAGAAGTACTCAGTGTTAGTATCAGTACTCTCAGTAGTACCTCTCTTTCTCCAGCTCCTCCAGGAATTTAATGTGAATTAGTACTACAAGACAGTGGTGGGCCGTCAGGGCCTTCAAGGCCTTCTCTGCTGGCCTAAACAGAATCATAAAGTTATATCTATTTTATTTATAATTTAATATTTTTTCTTAAATACACTACATGTATTATAATTTATACAAATATTTCCCCATTATCTTATGTTCTCATTGCACAGCTACTGTGTTCCTCAGTTGCTCTGCTTCCAGTGCAGCTT
>NW_027466510.1:460000-472500 GCF_050575085.1 Anarhichas minor
CTGCAGTCCGGCCAGCACCGCGGTTTCTACGGCAACGATGAGACAGGTGTGTTCACTTGTTCTGGTCTGTGATTGGTGCTGTGTCTCTCCGTCTATCATTAACTCCGCCCCCTTTCTGTTCCAGCTCACAGCGGGGCAGTGCGAGGCGTCGCCACGGACACTCTGAACCAGCTGACACTCACCGCGGGCTCTGATTGGCTGCTCAAGTTCTGGCGCTTCAAGAGCAGGAAACAGGAAGAGCAGCTGAAGCTACATGCTGCGCCAGCTAGCATGATGCTACACAGAGACAGGTAGCTAACGGTTAGCATGATGTCACACAGAGACAAGTAGCTAATTGTTAGCATGATGCTATACAGAGACAGGAAGCTAACGGTTGGCACGACGCTACACAGACACATAGCTAACATTGTTTTCTGTTACTATTAGCGGGATGTTAGCATTAGCGCTGGATGACTTCACACTGCTGGTGGTCGACATAGAAACCAGACGGATCGTCAGGAAGTTTGCCGGTCACCACGGCAACATCAACGACATGGTGGGTCCTGGAGAGCTAACGCAGCTAGCAACCTGCTAATGAAGTTCAATACGAGCTAGCATGCTAACAGGCCGTTCATGCTAACAGCGCTAATATTATTGTTTCTTCCTCAGACGTTCAGCCCCGATGGTCGCTGGCTGATTACCGTGGCGATGGACTGTACCATTCGTACCTGGGATCTCCCCTCTGGATTGTGAGAATGGAACAGTCCATCCTTATTTACATAATTACATATATTTAATATTAATAAGTTGACAGGAATAACTTTGTTTCTTCTTCTTCAGTCTCGTTGACTGCTTCCTGGTAGCCATGGCGCCGGTGGGCGTGTCCTTGTCGCCGACCGGAGACTTCCTGTCGACGGCTCACGTTGACAGTCTGGGCGTTTACCTCTGGTTAGTTACAGCAGCCAATCAGATGTGTTGACAGAATTTTTTGTTTTATATATATTTTTTTTATGTTTGTAAAGATGACATCACTGATCTGTGTGTTTGAGTCATTGTCAGCTGATATTCTGAAGCAGCCAATCACAGTGCAGCTCTCCTCCCTCAGGACCAATAAGAGTCTGTGTGGGCCCGTGGGGCTCCGCCCCCTCCCAGCTGACTACCAACCAGCCGAGGTGACGCTGCCGGGGGTCACGGTGGACGAGTCTGAACAGGAAGTGACATCAGAGGAGGTCGATGATGCATACAAGTCAGCCGAACAGTTGGGGGCGGAGCTTGTGACTCTGTCTCTGCTGCCGGAGTCTCGATGGAAAAGTCTGCTCTACCTGGACAACATCAAGGTGAGTCAGCAGAGTACAGGTGAGAGTCCTCAAGTCTGATCTGGAGTCAGTTCTAACAGCTTTATATGAAATCAGATTAAATATGGTCAGAAAAATTCAGTAAATAGTGAACAGACTAATAAATCACACGGAAATACGAAATACTCACCTGTGAATATTACAAGTCGGGGCTTTTATTGTGAAAGGTGAGAAAGGAAGCAGAGTATCTGGTGTTTGTCAACGTTGAAATGAATAATAAAGTTTGTTGTTCTGACTACAGTGTGTCGTCTCATAAATATAGTTCATATATAAACGAAACAATTTATATAATTTAGATTTAACCATAATGTATAAATAAACAAAGTACTTTATATAATTTGTATTGTTTATAAAAAATGTATAAAAGTGTATAAATTATATATATATATATAAAGATCTAAACATTATAATTTATATATAAATAATATAACTTGGATATAACGACAGCATCTGATCGTGTGTGTGTGTGTGTGTGTGTGTGTGTGTGTCTAGAGGAGGAATAAACCCGTGGCTCCTCCCTCTGCTCCTCCTGCTGCTCCGTTCTTTCTGCCGACTCTTTCTGGTCTCACACCTCGATTCACGTCGCCCACGGCAACCGAACAGGAAACACAGGTAAAGCTGCCGAACACACAACTCTTCTTCTGTGGTTCCTTCTGTCAACACACAACTCTTCTTCTGTGGTTCCTTCTGTCAACACACAACTCTTATTTCTAAAATCCTGTTTCCTCCTGATCTGTAGAGAAGTCACTGAACATTAATAATAATAACGATGATGATGATGATGATATTTGTTGTTGTTCAGTCGAAGCTGCTGCGTTGGGGTTCGATGTCTCAGAGGTCAGAGTTCAGTTCTGATCTGGAGTCGGCGCTAGAGTCTGGATCATGTGAGTCTGTTTTATTATATAAGTTATATATAAAATGTCTCAACATATTGCTGTACATTTGTTTTATTGTAATTATTTTTTACTTTGTTAAATTTAAAATGTATGTTGATTTTCTAAATACATATTATCGCCATCGCAAATTTGCGTCACTCCAGTCTCATCGCGTCTGTGTATAGACTTTGTTTGTAATCTACACGTGTGAATAATTTGCACCGCGTTTGGTGTGAAAGCAGCATCAGAGCAAAAGTACAGAAACAAACTAATATTTGTCCCACAGCGGGGAAATTTGTATTTTTTATTTTACATTTTTGATCTTTAGCATTTTATTGAATTGATTCGTTTCATATTTTAGATTTTTATAAAGTCTACATATTCAGTATTTTAATTTCTTCTATTTTGTTTACATTTAGTGGATTTAAAATGTTTTTCTTTTGATTTTTATATATTGTTAAATAATATTTTTTCCTAAATGACATTTTATCCGGTTTATTTTTTTGTATTAAAATGTGTTTTTTTGTGCTAACAATTCTTGATAAATATTGAATATCTATAAACACGTTTGTGGATAATATTTGATACGTATGAATTTATTTTAATTTATTTATCATGAGAATATAAACTTGTTTTAATAATAAATCAACTCTCTCTCTCTCTGTGCAGTCGATCGCCCGCTGCGTCTCCTGAAGGATTGTGGGCCGGCGGCGCTCTCAGTCGAGCTCACCTGTCTGACATCAGAGGGGGGCGGAGCCAGCAGGCTCCTGCTCGCCTTCATTCACATGATTGACAGCATGTTGTCCAGTGGGCGGGACTTCGACCTGGCTCAGGCTTACCTGGCGCTTTTCCTGAAGGTCAGCCAATCAGAACACAGCATTCATTTATTTATTTATATAACGTTTGTTGACGTCTTCGGTCTTTTATTGTGGTAATTATTTTATTTTATTTATTTTATTTTTTCAGCTCCATCTCTGCTCGTTGTCACAGGACTCTGTTGCCATGGCAGCGTTGCTCCGCCTCTCCTCCCAGCTGGAGGTGGGGTGGGCGGAGCTACGTGCATCATTTGACCAATCACTGTGTCTGCTGTCGTATGCCAAGAGTGCCCTGCTGTGATGCACGCACACGCATACACACACACACACACACAGAAACACACTCTGTATTTTATTAAAAAGTTGTTGATTCATCGTCTCTGTGTCTGTTTGTGATTTTCTTCAACCACTATAATAGAAGTACTTCTTCTGTACGGTACACAAGGAGTACTTGTTGTCTACGCTATACGAGTAGTACTTCTTAAATACAGTATAAGAGTAGTACTTCTTGTGTACTTCTTGTGTACGGTACACGAGTAGTACTTATTGTGTACACGAGTAGTACTTCTTACTTGCAGTGGAGTATTTTTCACAGATGTAGTATTAGTATTCTACCTAAAGACTTGTGATACCGCATGTCAGATGACGTCACGTCCTGACCGGAAGTCTGCAGCGCTGAGTCAGCTGAGACAGACCGGAAGCAAAACAAACAGCGGGGAGCTCGCGCTGCGGAGGCACCGACACAACTTTATTTAACTTTAAAAATAAAAAGTTTATTTTATGTTATATATGTTTTTTCGCGGGAAATTGAAGTCAGACACCTCCGTCAGCGAGCGGGTGAAGAGCAGCGCGAGACACGAGGGAGCACGAGACCTGCTGCACTTTGTCCAACGCGGAAGTTCAGTGAGTGAGGTGTTTAATTTAACATACAAAAGTTTTATTAATTTTATCTTCACAGTCGTTTGACCTACAAGAGCGGTTTCAAGTTCTACTAGCAAAAGTAATTATACAAAATATTCTGTATTTGTGTATTTACGCAGATACATTAACATGTATATTTAACAGTGTATAACAGTTTTTCAGAGTTGTTTAAATAATGTAAATTATTATATTATTATTATTCAGAGTTGTATCTGTTAAAGTGTTAAACAGGACAAAAAACTAATGATACATCAGAATGTAGGTCCTTTACAGCAGTAAAAGTACTAATACTCACTAAAGAATACTCCACTACCAGTAAAAGTATCATTGAGCAGTAAAATGTTTCACTGTTGTATCGGATGTTCCTGCTGCATTAATGTGTGTGTTGCATGTTAACTCCTTTATATCCTGTTTAGTTAAATCTACATGAGAGCTTCATGTTCTATCAGATCATCAGATGTTCTGTGAGAACCTCGTAACTCTAGAAAGAACAAACGATGTATTTTACATCTGATCCAAGAGGCTTTTTAAACACTTCATGTAGCTGAAGGAGGATCTTCTCAGTTTCAAGGATTCAAAGACATTCATAGTCGTCATACAACACAAGAACAAAAAACAGGACAATCCTGTCTTTCTTTATTTGCATTATTTCCATTCGCTCTGACTGTTTGCGCTCTAAGCTTCATGTCAACACAGAGTCCTGGTCTGCAGGTTTAGCTGGTTTTTGTAGGCGGTGATCGTCTCAAAGTCTGCTGCTCTTTATCCACACGCTTCTTTCTCTGATGTTTATGAATCATTTCTGTCATATTAGCCCTTCAGTCATCGCAAAAGAAGAAAATAGAGACAAAATCTAAAGAATATACAACTGAGAAGCTGGAACCAGAGAAGTTTTGACATTTTGTTCTCAAAAAACTGATGAAATGATTCAAAGTGTTGCTCTGCCTCCTAGAAACTAACATGAAGTCTAACATGTTGGAACTGAGGCAAAAATAAACATTTTATTTAATTATAATAGTGTCAAAATAACACCAATGTAAATGTGCTAAAGTTATATTTGTACTATAAATAAATAAAATGTGACATTTAGACCGATGATTGGTTCTTTTAAAAGCTGATATTGTTAATCTTCAGCAGGTAATCTGTTAAATAACTCGAAGCTCAAGTGGAGCTATCCTGACTTTCAGCACTGGATCCTACATTTCCCATAATGCACCTGTAGCGTGTGTTTCATCGGAGTCGTCTCATTGGTTCCTCAGCGATGAAGAAGAGGAATCGGCTGCTGGCCGTGCTGGTGGGCGGAGTCTTCTGCGTGGCCGTGATGTCACTGTACCGCATGCTGGAGATGATGCAGGGGGCGGAGCTTCAACACATGGAGACACCTGATGGACAGGTGGAGGACGTGAGTGGACAGGATTCTAGTTTATTGTCTTTTAACAGCAGCTGAATATCCTCAGTGGAATGAGTGAGGTTATGTTTATAGATGACGTGTTAAATGATGTAAAATAATCCCTCATCTCTGTCTGTAGGATTTGTCCCGCCTCCAGCAGCAGATTGACAAATTGGAGCGTCTCCTTAGCGACAACAACCGCCTGGTCGCTACACTGCGTGACAAACTGTTCCACCGCCAAGCATCATGGGTAAAAGGAGGGGCGGTCAATGTGAGCTCAGACTCCGCCCCCAGCCGAGCTGACTCTCTGCCTGGCTGCCGATTGGCCGAAGAGATGAAGGACGGAGCCGATGGAGTGCAGGTTAGCTTAGCATATGCTAGCAGCTGTTTTTACAGACAGTGCTTTGGAACTGTGCTGAAGTTATTTTCATATCAACAGAATTTAATGCAACAAACATAATCAGAGAAAATACTGAAAATATCGAGAACATAAATACAGATTAATGTCGGTTCACTGGAGGATTAAAGCTGCTTTTAATATTAATAACTGAGCTTTATTGTAGCTTTTCATTCATATTCGTTGAGAAATAAGAAAAATCATTTCAGTAGTTGTTGAGCAACGTGTGAAGTATATAAGTGTGGTATAAGTAAATAATAATATATATATTATATTATATATGATATATTATATTATAATATATATAAAGTAAAGTATATTTGTAGACTCCAGAGTATTCTGTGTGTTTCTGTGTTTTAGCTGCTGGACATTTACGACTTGTTAACGTTCGAGAATCCAAACGGCGGCGTCTGGAAACAAGGCTTTGAGATCAGTTACCACGGTGACGAGTGGGCGGAGCAGCCTCTGGAGGTGTTCGTGGTTCCTCACTCTCACAACGACCCCGGTGAGGAACGTCCGTGTCCTTCACACATCTCCACAACCGTCCGATCTGCTTCGCCCTTCAAACCGTGACTTTTTCAAACTAAAATCCACTTTTAGAGATTCTCTGTTTTTACACAATTTTTCTTAATTGTCCCAAAACTGTTTTTCTCCGTCTACAAATTCTGTCTCCAGATTTGGTGCAAAAACATCTCCGGTCGAGCCGGAACACATTTTCGATGTTTCGCACTGTTTTTGCCGTTTTGGATCTCAAAGTTTGCTCAAATGCTGTCGGGCAGATGAAATGTCACGTCAGCTGAACACTCGGTGTTAACGGGACCACGTTTAGTGATCACGTTAACACAAGACGTCCCAGTCACCGGGACAGAGTCTGTGTCATTTGGCCAACAGGTGGCGCTGTAGCAGCATCACCTCACTATAGATCAGTAATGTGTGTGTGTGTGTGTGTGTGTGTGTGTGTGTGTGTGTGTGTGTGTGTGTGTGTGTGTGTGTGTTTTTCAGGCTGGTTGAAGACGTTTGAGAATTATTATCAGGACCAGACGAAACACATCCTCAACAACATGTTGATCAAACTGACTGAAGACAGCAGGTACTCATCTTCATCTTCATCTTCATCTTTTTATTTCACCTGAACTTAAAGTTCAGACTCAAACCAACAACATGTTGGTCCGTCTCTCAACACCGTCTGACTTCCTGTCTGTCTCATTGGTTCCTACTGAAGACGTAAATCTTTAAAAACACAAACGTATAGTTTCATCAGTAATTCATGTAGTTTTTATTAAATACCAGGAAATAGTGACTTTGTCGGGGACTATTTTCAGCGGCGGATTAATCTACATTTGGTGCTCTGTGTGTCTCAGGACTCTTTAAATATCTGACCAGCTCACCGTGTGTTCATCTGTCCAGGAGAAGATCTTTGTTTGTTTTTGTTTTTCCTGTTTCTATTTGAAAGAGTTCATGTTTATCAGAGATGATTGACGGCTTATGTTCATCAGGAGGAAGATGATTTGGGCAGAAATCAGTTATTTCTCTAAATGGTGGAACGACATCGACGAGCAGAAGAGAGAGATGGTGAAACGGTAACTTCAGCTTCTGGCTTTACAACCAAATACAAAACAAGTCAAACAAATGTCAAAATGAAAAAACAGAAATAAAACAAACGGAAAAGGAAACAAATAATAAAAGAACAATTGAGTAAAAAAAAGAAATGTTCTTTTAAAGTAAAAATCGTTTTGTCTTTTAAACTAAACTCAATTTTAGTCTTTGTCTCAACTTTCACTTTTCTGTCTGTTTCTCATATATATATATTTAAAGTATTTGCTCATGTTCTTTAATACGTGCTCTGTGATTGGTCAGCCTGGTGGGGGCGGGGCAGCTGGAGTTGGTGACGGGCGGCTGGGTGATGGCCGACGAGGCGAACTCTCACTACTTCGCTCTGCTGGATCAGCTGATCGAGGGACACCAGTGGATCCAGAGACACCTGGGTCAGTGTCGCCTCACTGACGCTTCGACTCCTTTCGCTCTGTGTGACGTCACCGTAACCGTTATCTCTCTGTCCAGGTGTGAAGCCCAGCAGCGGTTGGGCGGTGGATCCGTTTGGCCACTCCCCCTCCATGGCCTACCTGCTGAAGGGGGCGGGGCTTAGCAACATGGTCATCCAACGGGTTCACTACGCCGTCAAGAAGCACTTCGCCCAAAAACAGACGCTGGAGTTTCTATGGCGACAGAACTGGGGTGGGTGCGGAGCGAGAGACTCCGAAATATAAAATATAAACATTTGTGAACATGTGTGAAAACATGGAAAATTAAATTAAGAAAAACGGCAAAAAATAAAGTAAAATAATTGTAACCATATTAACAAAAGTGGAAAATTGAAGGATGATAAACGGATTTATTAAATGTTTAATTAGTATAATAATTTGATTAATAATAGTAATAGTCATAAAGAACATCAGACAAAAATAATACACAGTAAAACAGATGAATGAGATAAAATAATAAAGATAAATAAGATCATGTAATAAAACACACAAACAACAAAACAAAAGCATTTGTAATTTGAAAAAGAAATTTCATTTAATAAATTAATATAAACAAACTTTAACCAAATTATTTAAATTATTAGTTTTAAAAAAGGTTTTATTAACAATTTTATTAATCTGACTTTGGGAGAAAATTGAGAGGAAAACACCTTTTAGGATTATTTATCTTATTTCTATGATATTAAATTTACATTCTGTGTAAAATATGTAAATCTCTGCTTTGTTTCTCTAACTCCGCCCACTTCCTTTGTGTCAGACTCCTCCCCCCGCAGTGACATCGCGTGTCACATGATGCCGTTCTACAGCTACGACGTGCCGCACACGTGCGGTCCGAACCCGGCGGTTTGTTGTCAGTTTGATTTCCACCGGCTGCCGGGGGGGCGGCTCTTCTGTCCGTGGAAGATATCGCCGCAGCGAATCACAGAGCAGAACGTCGAGGAGCGGTGAGCAGGACAATAACAATCAATAATTATTAATATATTAATATGGATTCCTTAAAATGGTAGATTTTTTTGAATGGAGTTCTGTAACTTTGAGTCTCCTGACTTTTCTTCTTTCTTTATATTTGAGATACTTTCTTTGATTTCGTGACTTTTTATTTTTGCATTCTGACTCATGGTGCGTTCACACCAATCGCGTCATTCGCGTTACTCGCGGGGGACCTTTTGTGGTTATTCGCTTCATTCGCGCTCGACGCACCGGAGAGGGGGAGTGGCTTATCTCCATGGAAGACATCAATTTAAGCCATTTATTTCCGCCATCAACCGTGGAAGAAACGCCGTCTTGTCTGGTTCATAACATCATCTGGAGGAGCTCCGTGGATTTCATTGAGATGTATTCACTGCTGGTTTACTACAGCTCTATGAAATATCGACATAATGTTGCTGATTTGTAAAAAGTCTGAATTCATGTTTTGTTAGTTCTCTCAAGACAACAAGCAAATAACTTTTAAAATACTTGTTTTCTGAATGGAGTTTGGATCGACTGGTGCTATGCTAAGCTAACATTGTAGCAGCTCCATCAACACTCAACATAACATCATATAAACGTAAATACGGCAGTGTCTTTTTCATTGTTTGTACCGTATGGTTTATACACATACATTTATACACATAGTTTATAGAGCTCTGGGTGAACACTGTGTATTGTACGGATACAGTATTATTTTCCTGATTAAACAACGGCAGGACGTCAGTGATGACAGGAGGAGCATCTCAATGCTGATTGGCTATCGCGCCACAGCGCCATGCCGCAGCGTAATTCGCGCAATTGACGCAAATTTGCACCATTCGCGTCAATCGCACCAATGCAAACACGCGTCACTCCAGTCTCATCACGTCTGTGCATAGACTTTGTATGTAATCTACTTGCGCGAATAATTCGCGCCGCGTTTGGTGTGAACACGGCTTTATTCTCTATTGTCATGTTGACGGCGTCTCGTCCTCAGAGCTCTCCTCCTGCTGGACCAGTACCGCCAGAAGTCTCGTCTCTTTCGCTCTCCCGTCCTTTTCGTTCCGCTCGGCGACGACTTTCGGTTCGTTGAGTCGAGCGAGTGGGACGCTCAGTTCGGTAACTACCAGAAGCTCTTCGACTACTTCGACCAGCACCCGGAGCTCCACGTCAAGGTGAGACACCTGAGGCCCCTGGGAAGGGGGGGCGGGGCATGAGGGGAGGAAACAAACTGTCTCTTTAAATATCCCAATGTTTCTTCTTCTCTCGTGTGTTTTCAGGCTCGGTTCGGAACTCTCTCAGATTACTTCGAGGCTCTTCATCGGCGTCTAAACGCAGCAGGAACGACTCTGCCGACACTTCGCGGCGACTTCTTCACGTACGCCGACCGAGACGACCATTACTGGAGCGGATACTTCACCTCCAGACCGTTTTACAAACGCCTCGACAGAACGCTGGAGGCCACGCTCAGGTACGCCGTCTCACCTGTGATCCAGGTACGTTAATTAATCTATGACTCACGTTTGTTTTTTAACTAATGACTCAGTTACGTTGTATCTGTCTTCATATTTTGTTTTCGTACTACGATTTTTATATTTTTTACTTTGCTTTTGTATTTATCCATAATTCTTTGTAATTATTCTCTTTATTCAAAATGTATGTTTGCCTTTATTTAGGTGTATTTAATAAAATGTTGTGCCTTAATTTTTTATACTTAGAATTGTTTACTTTTAAAATCTGTTCGGACCTTTTTATTCCCTCAAAATGTTTTCACCTTGTTTTCCTGTTATTCTTCACTGACAGACTTTCTTCTTCTCTGACAGAGCGACAGAAATCCTCTTCAGCTTGACGTTGGCTGAAATGCGTCGTTTTCGTGGCGACGGTCGTCTGGTCTCAGATTTCCCAGCACGTGAACACTTCAAGCGTCTGACGGCGGGGAGGCGGAGCTTAGCGCTGTTCCAGCACCACGACGCCGTCACCGGCACCGCCCGCGACCCTGTGGTGGTCGACTACGGCACCAGGTGACTACTTCCTGTTAGCAACCTAGCCTGTTAGCATGTATCAGTCAATATGTTAGCATGTTAGCTTAAACAAGGGGCAACATTAGCATAACAGGTTAGGTTCAAACTTTGTATTAGCTTGTTAGCATCTTAGCTAGGATTATAAAGCAAGAACAATTTGACACTTATTTAGGTTATTCTATCTAAACAGGTAAAAACTAAATGTTTGACTGTGTTAGCATGTTAAGTTAGCACGTACAAATGAGCATGTGATAGCATAAAGTAATTGTGTTTGTTTAAAATAAGTTGTTACTTTTTAAGCGTTTCTCCTAAATTTGATTTGTTTATATGTTTAGATTTAATGATGATTTGTTCCCACATAGTTTATAAATACTAAATTAATTCGCACATATAAATCAGTGTTAGCATTTGTAGCACCTGACACTCTTTAGCATCTTGAGCGTTAGCATGTGTTTTGTCTCATTTGTCCCTCCATGCTCTCAGTCGGAGGATGGCGTCGCCATTGGCAACGGTAACAGGTACCGCCTGGCTTAGTGTTAGCTGTTAGCGTTAGCTTCCCATCATACCCATTCATTTAGCATTAGCATCTAACACTCATTTCATCACAAGTTAACACATTAACGTTGTGTCTCCCAGTGTAGTTTCTCAGAGGTTTGTGTGTAAAATAATGTGTTACAGTGTAGACACTAAAGACTTTATTAATCAATCAATGTAATCTCATGTTTGCATTTTCAATGAAGTCAATCAAATAAATTAAAAACAAAAAAATGAATTAAGTAAAATTTCTGAAAATCAAAACGTTTATAATTAAAAATGAACAGAAACTCAAAGAACTACATTTTATTTTACAGATTGTTTCACTCGATCTTGAACCTGCACAAGGTGCTGCAAAGCTCCGCCCACTGGCTGCTCCTATTGGACAAGAGCCAGTACCACCACGACCAATCAAAACCCTTCATGCAGATGGTGACCTTTTAACACTTTTTCTATACAGAATATTTTTGTAATATTTTGTATATTTTAAGGGAATAAAACAGAATAGATTCTGAAATATAAAAAAAAAAAAAAGTAAGTTCAGTTTAACTGTGATGTGTTCAGGTGTAAAAACACCTGTAGTTTTTCAGAAACCTAAACAGGTACAAATGTAAAGAAGGAAATGTACATATTTATTAAACAATCCTTCAGAGATTGATGTTGTGATAAATGTTTTTAAGGATGACGTGATGTCAGCGCACGACGCTCTGCCCCGGAAGACGCCGCTCACGCTCAGTGATGAGCCCAGGTGAGAGGGGCGGGGCTTACGGAGGGAAGAGGCGGAGTCAGACTAGCTTAATTTCTTATTTTCTGACAAAAATGTTTATTTTGTTCTCAGTAACTAGTGATTCATCAAGTTGCACCATTCAATCTAAATAACGTTTCATAATTTAAGGTATGTTGTGTTATTTTAGTGAAATGTATATTTAAAATATATATTATATATATATATATATATATATATATATATATATATGTTTCAGGTCATTGATCATCTTCAACCCGACGGAGCAGCTCCGTTCGTCCGTCATCAGCGTCGTCATCGACTCTCCGGACGCTCGCGTTGTCGATGCAGAAACGGGTCGGCCAATGGCTGCACAGATCTCTGCGGTGTGGGCGGAGCCAAGCCGAGCGTCATCAGAACACTTCCAGGTGAAGAACAGTTTAATTTTATTCAATTATTTAATGTACAGTGTGTATTTTTTTAATCTGTCATTTTTTTA